>NW_012103098.1:741479-742327 GCF_000951045.1 Mandrillus leucophaeus | reverse complement strand
TTGGAAATCACTGGCTTAAATATTCAGTAGACCTATATCAAAACAACAGGGACATATAATTTTATCTCTTTGAAAAATCTCTCCCTTCAGAATAGAAAGACCTTGAGCAGTATCTAATTATTCTTGTACCTCTTAATTTGATAGTTTGAAAAATGTTTTGTAGGCTTTAAGAACATTTATGGAAATTTCCTGTCCCTGCCACATATCAAGTTGTTTAAATGATGGACGGCAATTTTATATCGAGCTATGATAATAGTATCTCATTTACTGCTGCTTAAGTGATTTCCTTTCCTCTTAACACATGTAGGTCAAGTTACTCCTTCAGCCTAAAAAAACTGTGAACAAAAAAGGATGGCAAATGGAAGAAAGCCAATTATACAACAATTTTAGACTTTTGAAGTAAGACCGTTGCATTTCCCATATTGATTACTTTTCACTTGATTATACTGACTCTCTTCAGTTGTTTATTACAATATAGACCATAACTCACAGACTACACTTGTTCCAAACTAAATATAAGTGCAAAGAAGCGGAAAGAGGAAGGAGGTGAATGAAAAGTAGCATTTTTGACATCAATGAATAACCATCAAGTAAATAATCATATTTAGCTTTTTGAAGCATTATATTTGACTAATAACATTTTGAACTCCTCTTGTCAGAGAAACTCAGATTTCTTAGTATGTACCATCTCATGCGTTCTCTTTATTTTCCGTGGTAGATTGAAGACAAATTTTATGCTATTTCTGTCAGATAGGAGATAAATGGGGAAATGAAATGGTTGGCAGCAATCGCTGAGTTTTGTCATCTGAAATTGGATAGTAAAACTTGTGTTTCCTCAAACCTGGCTC
>NW_012103098.1:728119-741294 GCF_000951045.1 Mandrillus leucophaeus | reverse complement strand
TGCAAACTAGAAGGCCAGTATTCAGTTATTAAAAGTCAAAACGTAGAGGGAAAAGTCCAGGAAGCAAATAGGATAATTAATTTTAATGGTTTATATTTGATATTTGTTGGCTGTGTTCTAGGACAATTTTTTTTTCCTTCCACCCTCCTTTGCTTCCTCCCATAAACACTTCCCACGTCCTTCCACTCAACCACCCTTTTATGTTGCAGGATATATGAAAGGATATTATTATTATTATTATTATTTTTGAGACGGAGTCTCGCTCTGTCGCCCAGGCTGGGGTGCAATGGCCGGATCTCAGCTCACTGCAAGCTCCGCCTCCCGGGTTTAGGCCATTCTCCTGCCTCAGCCTCCCGAGTAGCTGGGACTACAGGTGCCCGCCACCTCACCCAGCTAGGTTTTTTTTTGTATTTTTTGGTAGAGACGGGGTTTCACCGTGTTAGCCAGGATGGTCTCGATCTCCTAGCCTCGTGATCTACCCGTCTCGGCCTCCCAAAGTGCTGGGATTACAGACTTCAGCCACCACGCCCAGCCGAAAGGATATTATTTACTGGATCTCCAGTAAATAATATAAGGTGCGGGGAGAGATGACGTAGTATATTTAGTATTTCATAACTATGCATTATGGGAGAAATGACCTTTTATTAAACAAATGTATTGCACTAGCTTAGAGAAACAAATAGAACATGGCTTCAGGGTCTATCCTCAAAATAGGTCTGTGCAAGCTCCCAAGTTCAAATGGGAAGTAACACTTCCCCTAGGATCATGTTGCTCACCTTCAAGTAGGAATAAATTAAACTCTAGAAGATAATTGAATTATTATTTCAAATATTCCCTGAAAACAAAGGTCTGGGAGAGAAACTTTTGGGAGAGCCTGCTTAAATGTTGAACTGGCCCCTGCAGTATGAATTTGTCAGGCATGGGTGGAGGTCAGAGTGTGTGTTTTGGCATAGAGATAGAAAAGTCCCTGGCATGTTGACAATGTGATGACCAGGTCAAGTGAGTGAGCTGGCAGGTCCTAGACTGACACTAGGAACCCCACATAGCTTAGGCCTGGATGACAAAGGGTAATTTACGTCACGCAAGAAACCAATGTATCATATGGGAGTTCTCCAAGATATTTCCTCTGGAACACAAGTTCTAGGCGATACTCAGTGGAAATCAAGGGTTCCATGGTCAAACATATTTGAGAAGTGATTCTTGCTCCTTCATTATGGTTGCGTGACATCGATTAGTGTATAATTCTCAGATGTCTTGCAGTGAAGGAATCTACTTAACTTTGTTGAAGCTGAAGCTGGCACTTCCCAAGCACTTAGTATTTGAAGATAGTATATATACCTTTTGTTTCACTTAAATCACCCATGATTTTCCAGACTAGCGAATTTCCCTGAAGAGATTTTGGGGCACTTCTCCACGCCATGGGGCCATCTAAGGTTTGGCAAAGGGGGTCATGCTCAGACCTCTGTTGTAGAGTTTCTGTTGGCAGGTGGAGGATATAGTAGGTGAATGATATGTATCAGGATGCCATTATAAGAATAAAAGGCAATGGCAACAAATTATGAGGATGCCAGGTGTGTTTTCAGCATCCTAGGCCAGGAGTTAGCAAACTATGGCCCATGGGCCAAATGTGGTTGGTCCTCCACCTATTTTTGTAAATAATGTTTATTGGAATGCAGCCATACCTTTTCTTTTATGTATCATCTTTGCACTGAAACTGCAGAGTTGGCCGGCAAAGCCAAAAATATTTACCATTTGGCTTTTTATAGAAATATTTGCTGACCCCCTGCTCCAGGTAGTTGGTTGGATTGATTTCAGTCAGGCCAGAGTAAGAGAATTTTCTGTGTTATTCAGTTCTAGTTTCTTCAGACAGATGAATGAAAAACTTTGTGTGCAAACAAAATCGCAAATACTAAATTCTAGGAATCAGTTCTGACTTGAATTGTTAATAAAAGTGACAGAGACTGGGATTGTCAATCTGCCTTTTCAGCTCTAAACATTGCAGAGAACTGAAGACCTGTTTTCATTCCTGGTAGGCTCTGTTATCCCTCTTGTGGCAGGACTCAGGCTGCAGGGGTATCGAGAGGCCACCTTGTCCTGAGTTTTGGGCACTTAAGCTATCAGTCTTTATCTTTGGCCTGACCCTGGGCTATGTCACGACCCAGTAGGAATCTGGCTGCGGTTCTTGGCTTCTCTGTGTTCAGTTTCCTCTAGATATGTTGATACTGGCAGATGGTGACTGCCCTGTCCCTTGGAGAGTAACTTTCTACACATATTTCTTGGGGCACATGTATTTATATACCATTCATAATGTAAAGTCTTGTGATGATAAAATATGTGGTTGCCCTGAAAAGTAGAGAGGGGCCGTTCAACTCCATCACTCCCAGAAGACAGATTTATATGGTCCAATCAAGATCTTGGCTGCCTAACACCCGGAATGTGTTTTATTTGGTTTTTCTATGTCTCATCCATATGGCTTTAAAAAATTCGAAAATGTAGCGTTTCAATGGTGTTAGAGTGTTTGAGTCTATAAAGTAAAAATTTCAAAAAAGAAGACCTTAAGAATGGTTAATATTTGTCACTGCACTTGTGGTAGCAAGTGTTAAAAAATTCCATATTTTCAGATAGCTGCACACAAAACATAAAAATGTAATATTTCTTAGCTGTGAAACATGCCAGTGAAAATGTTTACCATCTAATCATGAGTTGACTGTTGTTTTTATGGAAGGTTAAGTACCAAGGGAAGAATTCCACAGCATACCAAATAGGTGGTCATAAATGAAGTGGGCAGGTTGGTGTGGAACCTGTCAAGTGGGTTGAAGATACTGCATACCTGACTAAGGAGTTCTGGGTATCATGCCCAGGTCAAACAAAGCAGGCTAGCCTGGTGGACTGTGTGTCCTAACATCCCCAGCATGATCTCTCTGGTTTTTGATACTCATTGCAAAGGAAGTATCTAAGAATGATGAATTTTAGGCCCAGTTCAGCCTCTCAGATTTTGCTTATGAGCATATTCACTTTATTTTTTTTTTTCGTTTGAGGATCAGAAAATACCATTTACTTTGTGATTTCATGATGGGCAGAGACCTGCATTACAATCAGCGACATCCATGATGTTTGCAAAATTTGATTTTTTTAAACAGTATGAGGCACCTGTTGTAGCTAAAGAAAGCTTTGCATTTAAAAATGAGGCAGCTGTAGATGATGTTTAAAGACTAGGCTTGTGGTTGACTGTGAACTGACAGGTTTGGTGACCTTGGGTGGGGTCTAAGCCGCAGGCTTTTTTGTCTGATATAATGGGAATGATAGTAGCTGCCTTACCAGCCTTCTAGGCTTGTGAAAGTTATCCAAAGAGAGAGACAGGAGAGGATCTAAGAGATGCAAGCTAATTTTTGAAGTGACAGACAGCTCCTTCTCTGCAGGAAGACTCATGAAGTCTGGTGGAATTTTATGCATGTGTGTGTGTGTGTGTGTGTGTGTGTGTTTGTACATGCGTACATTTTACTCAGCATGCAGATAGGCCTGTGTGGGTTATGAAAACTAACCACCAACATGAACGTAACAGCTCCTGGGAGCTCAGTGATTATGATATGCTCAGCACTTCCCATAACTGATTTCTCGTCTTTGCAGCAACACCACAGTTAGTAGGCATGGCACCCACCATAACAAATCACCACGCGTGTAGCAGCATAAGTCAGTGCTGGTTTATCATCATCATCTCTCGTTCAGAGGTCCAGGCACAGCAGAGCCGGTTTTCCTGCTCTGTGTCTCACAAAGCAGAAGTCACAGTGTCGGCAAGGACAAAGATCTTGTCTGAGGCTCAGGGTCTTCTTCCAAGCTCCTTCAGGTTGTTGGCAGAATTCATTCCATTGAGGTGATAGGACTGGGGTCCCCATTTTCTTACTGGCTATTGGCCAGGGTTTTGTCTCAGCCCTCAGAGGCTGTCTTCAAGTCCTAGTCATGGGGCTCTCTCACCGTATGGCAGGGAATCAATGGCTCCCATTTCTGCTTATATAACATCTTATATCACCTAATTGAGGGAGTGGCTATCCCATCATATTCACGGGCCCTGCCCACACTCCTTGGGAGGGGTGGCACATATTGACCAGGGGCATGGGGATCTTGGCAGACCGTGTAAGAGAATTCTGCCTACCATACATCCTCGTTCTGCTTATGGGGGAAAATTTGGAGAGGTTATATTCCTAGCCTAGAGTCACAAAGCCAGTGCCGACAAAGCAGGGATTTGATTACTACCAGCCTCCCAGGCACTGTGCACCCCCATTTTATAGTATTGAAAGCATTGAGTGGGGACAGCTGAACAGCGGTGTGTGTCAAGCCTTGAGTCAACTGCAGCAGAGACCAGAACTTCTCAAAGTGTAGGCCATGTACAAGTGTCAGTTCAGGAACTGTTGATATCGCAATGAGATAGGAACAGAAATTGAGTATAAGTGTTAAATATTTATAACAATATGACAATGTGCAGCTGGGTGCAGTGGCTCATGCCTGTAATCCCAGTATTTTGGGAGGCCGAGGCAGGTGGATCACAGGGTCAGGAGATCGAGACCATCCTGGCCAACTTGGTGAAACCTCATATCTACTAAAATACAAAAAATTAGGGGCACCTGTAGTCCCAGCTACTTGGGAGGCTGAGGCAGGGGAATTGCTTGAACCCGGGAGGCGGAGCTTGCAGTGAGCCAAGATCACGCCACTGCCCTCCAGCCCGGGCGACAGAGCGAGACTCCATCTAAAAAAAAAAAATGACAATGTGTGACATCAATCACTTTTGCATTTTATGGAAGTATTGGACTACAGAGCGTTGGAAAACACACACATACACGATGGGACAAAACAGAACAGAAAAAAACAAAAGCTGGCCCTTAACCACTTACAGTGCAAGCTGTCCTGGTGTCAAGAAGTTTTTCAATGCCACCGTCATCGTATGGGGCCCCAGTTCCTTGCACTCTAGAGTGAATATATGATCCACCTGGGGAATATTAGAATATTGTCACAGTGGCCTCCTGGGTTAAAATAATAGCTGAGGTCTTTAATAACTTTTTCTGGTCAGTTGATCTTGCACATTTTTTTCTTGTTAGGCCAAGCTTGAGAACATCCAACCTAATTTTCCCAGGATTTTGAGCACCCTCTGAATCTGAATATTCAGAAACCCCCAATGAGTATGACTGTGTCATTGTTTATTGAGTTTATGAAGAAGCTGTCTTACTGGCCTGCCAAGCAGTCACATTTGCTTGGCAAAGTTGTCTCAAGGTTGTTTGGGTGGCAGGTCACCAAAACCCACAGGAAGCAGCATTATGACAATGAGGATTTGATGGTGAAGTAACAGAGGTGTGTGATGGAGCCTGATGAAGTGAGGTTGGGTCCAGGGAGTGACCAGGATCTGAGGAAGTGGCCCTGCCCACTGGGTTCCTTCTCTTAGCACACTGGCTTTCTCTGGGCCTCTGCATACCACCATCACTGATGGCTGCCACTGTCTCCTGTTACCGATGGCTGCCCTTACTTCAGATATCCCACAGAGACTGATGGACTTCTCTAACCTCCAATTCCAGATAGGGAAGAGTATCTGAAGAGACCGGTTCGGTTAGATGTCCACTTTTGAGAACATGATTGGTTAGGACATTATGGCGCCTGAGCCCCTGCAGGTGGGTTTTTAGCCAACTCTCATAGAGGGGTTGATATGTGCTGGGCAGACCCCAGAATGTCCATTAAACCAACCGATGTGTAGAGGACACATTAATATTCTCTCCATGTAGGGTGTGGTGATTAGCTTCGTAAGAAAAATAATTAGTAAAGACCTTTTTGACACTTTTGTAGCTCAAACATTGTCTGAAACATGGCGCTGTTTTCCTTAAGACCAAATATCAAAACAACAGGGACATATAATTTTATCTCTTTGAAAAATCTCTCCCTTCAGAATAGAAAGACCTTGAGCAGTATCTAATTATTCTTGTACCTCTTAATTTGATAGTTTGAAAAATGTTTTGTAGGCTTTAAGAACATTTATGGAAATTTCCTGTCCCTGCCACATATCAAGTTGTTTAAATGATGGACGGCAATTTTATATCGAGCTATGATAATAGTATCTCATTTACTGCTGCTTAAGTGATTTCCTTTCCTCTTAACACATGTAGGTCAAGTTACTCCTTCAGCCTAAAAAAACTGTGAACAAAAAAGGATGGCAAATGGAAGAAAGCCAATTATACAACAATTTTAGACTTTTGAAGTAAGACCGTTGCATTTCCCATATTGATTACTTTTCACTTGATTATACTGACTCTCTTCAGTTGTTTATTACAATATAGACCATAACTCACAGACTACACTTGTTCCAAACTAAATATAAGTGCAAAGAAGCGGAAAGAGGAAGGAGGTGAATGAAAAGTAGCATTTTTGACATCAATGAATAACCATCAAGTAAATAATCATATTTAGCTTTTTGAAGCATTATATTTGACTAATAACATTTTGAACTCCTCTTGTCAGAGAAACTCAGATTTCTTAGTATGTACCATCTCATGCGTTCTCTTTATTTTCCGTGGTAGATTGAAGACAAATTTTATGCTATTTCTGTCAGATCGGAGATAAATGGGGAAATGAAATGGTTGGCAGCAATCGCTGAGTTTTGTCATCTGAAATTGGATAGTAAAACTTGTGTTTCCTCAAACCTGGCTCAATTCACCAGTTCACTTTGTTGAACCATTGACATGACTCACAAATTAGACCTTTTGCTTCAAATGAAGTGGGGACCACTTCAAACATCCTGCAGTCCTGTCATCTTTGCTGAATCTTTAGTCAACAGACATTTCAGTGATTTCCGGGCTCAAGACGCTCCACTCTGTGGCCTAGACAAACAAGTTCTGGACTTCAGATGGCTTCTATTCCAGCAGATAAGATGTGTCTATAAACCTCTCAAACTCAAGGTAGAAAATGTGTCGTGACATGAGGAATACACAGGTAAAGAAGTCATGAGGAGGAAGCCATTAATTCAACAAATGTGTTGAATGTGTGATGGAGATGGGGAACCACTGGCTTTTTCCTTTCCTCCTTCCCTTTCTTCTTCCCTCCCTCTTTCTCTTCTACATTCCTCCTATTTTCACTGAGTAATGACTGTATGCCAGGGGTTGGAGAAACCCAGGTGGATAATACAGTTTATCCAGCCAGGCACAGTGGCTCATGCCTGTAATCTCAACACTTTGGGAGGCCAGGGCGGGCGGATCACCTGAGATTGGGAGTTTAAGACCAGCCTGACCAACATGGAGAAACCCTGTTTCTACTAAAAATACAAAATTAGCTGGGCGTGGTTGCACATGCCTGTAATCCCAGCTACTCGGGAGGCTGAGGCAGGAGAATCGCTTGAACTGGGAGGCGGAGATTGCAATGAGCCAAGATCACGCCACTGCACTCCAGCCTGATGACAGAGCGAGACTCCGTCTCAAAAATAAGATAAGATAAGATAAGATAAAATACAGCTTATCCTCCCAGAGTTCAGCACAATAAGAGAGGGATATACCATGGAAAGATAGGAAGATGCATTCATTGTTGAGCAGACACTGATGGAGCACCAGTATGCATGCAGTACTCACCTGAGCCCAAGGTATCCAGGGATAGAAGGAGGGAAGGGTCTGCTTTGCAGCTGATGTTTGCAATATAATACAGATGAAGCATCTCTCTGAGCTCAATACAGATTTGTCAAATGTTGCAATGCAAGAGGTCCAGAACCCCAGAGTAAAGAGGCATTTTTCTGCTTTGGAGTATTCAGCAAAGTTTTCATGGGGCAGGGGATATTTGATTAGGGTGTTGAAGGAGGAGTAGGAGCTTGCCAGGCAGGGATGAAATGAGTCTAGTCAGAGACACCACATGTGGAAAAGACATACGTGCTTATTGTGGGTTTGAATAACATGCAGTGTTCAATGATGATGGCATGGGACTGACTTTTCCCACTACTCTACACTTCATCTAGAAAACCTCTTGAAATGAAAGAGAAGTTAGGCTTTCTTTTTGAGAATTAATGTCCCCAGGGCTAGAAAATAGTTTGCTCTGAAACTTGGAAAGCAAACGTAAAATACATTTTTTTCTCTGATCAGAAAATGTTTAAACCCATTAGGATGCAAAGATTAGGAGCTTAAATTGGATTCGCAGGAGATGTGCCAGCTCCACATACGTACTAGATTATTTTTTTTGAAATGATGTAGGCACTTTGCCCGTAAACTAGAGTAGGGTTTCTTTATACAACTGAAAAGCCAGGAGAGAAATCTTTGAGAAGAGCCTATGCATTTCACTTTGGAAATCACTGGCTTAAATATTCAGTAGACCTGGTTCCTGGACTTTGAAATCAGTTTTTCTTTACTTTTCTCTTTTTCCTTCTTTGCCCGGATGCTTCTTGATGAGAAAAAGGCAACTGTTTGCTTAACTCCATGTATATTTGCGTTATCCCAAATGGTTCTGCAATAATGGTTAAAATTTTTAGAAATGGCTACAACGTTCATAAAGAGAAAAGCAACCTTGAATGGGAAAGGTGTTCCACATTCAAAGCAGAGAGCAAAGAAAACAAGGGAGACAAAGCAAACACATTTTGCACATAAATGTTGTGGCGGGAATCCAGGCACCTGCCAGGTGGAAGTTGTTAGGAGTGATAAAGTGATTATTGACTTCAAATCTGTCCATCGTTGCCCGCTCACATTTGATAAACTGCCAACTCTAATTCTCTTAGTACCAACTTACCTTTTCTAATAATTTTCCACTCCCAACAGCTTTCCAATCATGTTTCTTAGAGTTTTTTTTTTTTTTAAACTACAGGATTAACCAATATTTCTGTGTGCTAAATTTTGTTCACTGGACTCACTTGATCCTCTACTAAGGAAGAGTTTTCTTTTCAGTTAAATTACAAAAAGGCAGACCACTCCTGTGAATGGCAGCTCTGCCCCAGCCCCCTTAGGGGTATGGGGATCCTGTGGCTATCGTCACTTAAATGTCCCTGTCTTGTTTCAGGTGCCCTCCACCTTATGGGATGAGGGAAGAAAGCCAGCATTTAGAGAAAGGGAAACTGAAGGGTCTAGGTCTGACCACCCATTATTTAATCACAAGAAGTGGTTGTCAGATGTCCCTAGTTCAAAGGGAGTGCAGGGCTCATGAGGAATGAAACCATCAGTGGTAAAAACGCCATGGGGGAGTTAAGGCAAGAAGGAAGCATAGGCTTACAGGGTCTTGAAAGAGCCCTGACCACAAACTCTGCCCCTTAATTGAGTGCCCAGTAGAGCTCATCCCAGATTTTTGGTAGTCCTCCTTGCCTTCTCACATGAACTTATTTTAAACTGGGACAGGACCTTGCTGCACCATCATGTTTTCCCAGAGTTTTTTGCGTTATATTCCTTCCTCCTGCCCCTTTGGATTTTTTAACACTCCTTTGCTCTTTCCTGGCCCCTGACCTTGTGAAACGTTACCTGCCATCTGCATGGCCTAGAGCCTTGCCCACCTTGTCCTCTCATATTTTGTGTATCTGTCCTGTGATTCACCGTCACTGTCTGCCTGTGGCTTATAATATTAGTTATCGCAAAGGGAAATGCACTGTTGGTGGCTTTCGTTGAGTTAGCTGCACCTTAGCAGCTGTGACTTATTAGCATAGATTAGGCGGTTTGTCTTAATGAAGTATTGGTAAATGAGGGTAATTGTATAAGGAACAAGATATTATGGGAATATATAGCTGCAAGTTGGTATTCTGGATTTGACCTATTTTTTAAAAACAGTTATTATTTTAATGCTTATTTAAATCTACATCTGAGTTACCTGTAACATTCGTCGTACCAAGTACGCCTGTAATCCCAGCACTTTGGAAGGCCGAGGTGGGAGGATCACTTGAGCCCAGGAGTTCAAGACCAGCCTAGGCAATATAGGGACTTGTCTCTACAAAAACAAGCAAACAAACAAAACTCAAAAACAAATAGTAGTTATTTGATTACCTATTTGTCTCCTTTACTATTTTGTGCAGTCTTCAAAGGGAGATCATACTAGTCTTTGCTTAATAAATAATGTTTGAACTTAACTACCATGTGAGAGAAAAAAAGAGAAGGGGAGAGGGGGAAAAGGGGGAGAGAGAGAAAGGAGGGGGGAGAGAGAGAGAGAGAGAGAGAGAGAGAGCGCGAGCGAGCAAGAGACTGAGCACAGAACAGAGACACAGAGGGAGGGAGAGAAAACCCAGGTAAGTCACTGATCTTTTCTGCTTCATGCAAACTTGAATTTCTATTATATAACTGACATATATAGTGTAATCAGTTTAATAATCAGCATACCTCCTGCCCCAAGGTAATATTTGGAAGTAGGGTTCTCTTATAGCTATCCTTCTTGCTATGTTAATCACCTTGCTTACAATCCCCCCAAATAGTGAAAACTTAATTCATATAATTGAAGTAATCACAATAAGTATGCATATATTAGTGTCTCAGGGATCTGACAGGTCACTGTAAGAGTTGTTGAGTTTCATTTGTTTCAGGCTTGAGACCTTATGAAGGAGCATTGTCTTCTTAAAAAAAAACCTGTAAAATAATTTAATGACACAAACCTATAAAAAACAAAATAAAACAAAACAGTGGTATAGAAGAGGACTAAGTTCATTCTTCTGGTGGGTGGGATTTGCCTTGACAGTGATAGGGAGCCGTGGCTGTGCAGACAAGCCACCTGCATGTGCTCAGTGGTGTGGACACTGCTGTAAGTGACCGCTGGTGGGTCTGAGGAACTGGATAAGTCAGGGCCTTGACTTCTTCATAATCTCTTTCCCATTGTCCAACTGCTGTCCCCACTGGACCCCAGCCTCTGACCACCCTGGGTCACCTTTCCTCTGACACCTCTTTTATTTAGGATGAATCTCAGGCCTTAGACTGATGGTCCAGGCTGGTTCCAGCTCTCCTCTCCACCCTTATCTCATTCTCTGCCCAGACAGGTATGCCCTCCTTTCCCCAAGGGCATGTTAGCCTTTCCCACCTAGGACATCTGCCTTCTTTCCTCCGAACCTGCATCTGAAAGTTCATTCAGATTCTGTCTCTTCTGTGGTCTTCCTGGCCTCAGTAGTGGAAAGTCATCACTTTCTTGTTCAACCCTTATACCCCTAATAACTCGGACCTCTTATTTGAAGTCTGGCAAATAGCATTAGGCATAGTTATTATATTCATTATTATTAGATGTGACAACAAATTCCTACAGTACAGACTGTGATAAGTAATTTATAGCTCCCTTCTCTGTGTGGCCATGTTTCTTCCGCATAGTAGATGCTTAATAAATATTTTCTGACTAATTAGCTTCATGCCCCTTAAGATTAGATGTTCTTAATTAAACATATCTTCATGTAGCGTATGAGCAATGGGAAAATGGTTTTTGGAATGAGGTGGGCTATAAACAGTAATAAATTATTATAAGCCTTTCAAAATGTTGCAAATCTATGATCTTTTTCTCCATTTGGTATTTACTTACCCTAGCAGTGAGAACTCTTTTAATTAGCAGTATTCACATTTTAGCTTTGGATTGACCTAGAATTCTGCTAGATGCCATCAGACTTATAATTCTTAGATGCCAGTAGTTGAATATTCACAATGTAACACACTTCTAAGGATTTAAAAATTATGTTTAACTTACTTTTATCTCAATAATATTTATTTGGCGTTTCTTGTTCACAGTTATTGCAAATGACAGTAATTCAGCTAGTTAATCTGAAATGGGTCGTTGTGCTAAAGACACATAAAAGATGCTAATTAAGAATCCAATCCATATATAAGGAATGCTTAAAGGAGATTTCAGTCTCTCCACAGATTTGCCTAATCTTCTAGTGAGCGGATGAGAACTTTTCTTCTGTTCGTGTTGACTGGCTGTCACAGTGGCACATTCTGTGGAGGTGGATTGTACCCACTAAGTTATTGGTGGCCAAGGACTCATTGTACCCATTAAAGAACACCAAACAACATTCTACTCTAATATACTAAAGACACTTTTTTGGTAACAGTTTTATTGAAATATTCACATACCATACAATTTTCCCATTTAGAGTATATAATTCAGTGTTTTTTTTTTTTTTTTTTGGTGTATTCACAGTTGTACAACCATTACCTCCAGCCTGGGTGACAGAGTGAGACCTGTCTCAAAAAAAAAAAAAAAAAAAAAAAAAAAAAACAAAGAAAACCAATAAATACACTTTAACATTTATCCTTCAATCTCAGCATTCCTCCCAGCCCTAGGCATCCACAAATCTTTCTGTTTCTATGGATTTGCCTTTTTTGGACATTTCATGTAAATGAAATAATACAATACATGGTCTTTTATGTTCTTTGATTTCTTTCACTGAGCCTATGGTTTTCAGGAGTCACCTGCACTGTAGCACATCTCAGTACTCCACGCCTTTTCATTGCTGAATGATAGTCCATTGTATGGATACATTCCATTTTGTTGATCCCTTCATCAGTTCTTGGACATTTGGGTTTTTTCCACCTTTTGGCCATAATGATTGATGCTGCTTTGAACATTAGTGTATATGTTTTTGTGTGGACATAGGTTCTCATTTTCCTAGGAGTTGAATTGCTGGGTCATATACTAACTCTTGTATTCAACCTTTTGAATAAGTTTCCAAAGTGACCATACCATTTTACATTATTAGGAACACTTTACTATGAGAAAATAGGATAATATTGTACATAAGTGGGTTTCTACATTTGAAAACTACTATATTAAGTCACATTTCTGAATGTCTTCCATTGATTTTTTTTTTCTATAATCTGAGAAGACATTTATTTAGATATAGAGAACATGAACAAATAGTAGCAGTACTTTATCTGCAAACCTTTTAATTTCTTTTTTTTTTTAATCAGACATTTCACAAAGAAGGTTTTATTTATGTACGTCAGATATCTTTAATAGTCCCTAAATACTCATGCTAAGACTGTTCCCAAAGGAAGGCCTATATCCAGATAGATGACCTATTAGCTCCTAGAAAAACACAAATCATTAACATAATTAAGAAAAAATGCTTAATTTCAATAGAAATCCAGGCAAATATAATTGTAAAAGTGTAGTACTTGGAAGAATTTTAATGAGTAGAGGATTTGTAATGCATCTTTGATTTAAAATCTTAAGATAGGGAATAAATATCTTTGTATATCTCAATAAAAATTCATATCTAGATATTA
>NW_012103098.1:721394-726009 GCF_000951045.1 Mandrillus leucophaeus | reverse complement strand
ACTGGAGCTGTTCCTATTCGGCCATCTTGCTCCGCCCCCCTCTGATTTTTTTTTCTAACAACTTTATTGAGGTATGTAGTTTATATATAATACAATTTGCTTATTTTAAGTATACAGTTCATTGATTTTAGTAAATTTACCAAATTATATATGATTTTAGTAAATTTACCAAGTTGTTCCACACTGTGGTCATGGATGCACATCACATTGCATGCGTTTTCCTCTCTCCAATTTTCATCACTCCAGTAAGATCTCTCCTCCTTTTGACATTTATTTGATCTATTCATACTCATTTAAATTTGTGATTTTTTAGCCCCAGTAGAAGCTGAGCCAAAGGACTCAGAAAACTTTGTGGTCATCAAACACAAAATCAAGAAAGTTCTATCACTTTATTTTTTGTTCAAGTATTGGGAGGTTCACACTCTGATATCTTCAATTTTGAAATCAAGAAAGCTCCAAGAAATTGAAAGGTTTTTAATAACATGTTTGGTGGAAAAACCTGGCCTGAACTGACACGTGGATATGTGTAATATTTATTTATTATATTTAATATGAATAATTATTTGTCTACTATAGAAATGTTAATATTTGATTATAGGGTGCTGGCCCCGACCTCTCTGGGGATGAGTTGTAACAAATACGTGTCATTTTACCTTTCTAAAATCCAAATAATCCTGACCTAGAGTAGCATGCCTGGCCCTAAGGGTTTCAGAGATGGGCTTGTGGGCGTGGGTTTGGTTTTCTTAGCCAGCACCTCAGAGCGAACAAGCCATCAGCTCCTTTGGACTGTTAAGGGGAAACTTAAAAACTTAAAAGCCACCAAAGTTCAAATCTATTTTATGAATTAACTCCAGCTATGTGGAATTGCTGATATTCAACTGTTTTAACTCACAAAATGGCATTTTTGTTGGGTTTACCATTTCTCTGTGTGTCTTTTTCACAGTGAAAGAAGAGGGTGGGTGGCAGAGAGGGGAGCATGGAGTATTGTGCTGGAACCAAGACTCCACTCTGGTCATGTCAGAGCCTTGGAGAGTTGCCAGAATCCCCACTGCAGGATGTAGGGTGAGAAGGGGAAAATACAAGCAAAACACGATGGGCCTCCAGAGCCATGCACGGGGTGCAGATGAGCATTGTATAGACACCAGAGAATTTCAGTTTCTCCTGTCAGCTTACTTCTGTGTAAAATGGGTTTAGTCCTTCTTCATTAGCTCTGTCTTTTCTTTAAAAAAAAAATCCTCAAATATTTTATCACTCACATGTGTTCATACATCTGCTTATTTCTTTGTGATTTTGAAATAAAGTTATAATTAGGGTTGACAAAGGAGAAAGAATTGAAGCTGAGAGAGTCAAGTGTATGAATAACGTTCCATAAAAATTCAAACCCTGTGTGTAATTTCAGTTCATTACCTGGGCATTAAAAATGGGAGAGCCAGCTTATCCTTTAAGCTAGCTTCTCATCCTTGGAAATTTAAAATGCTAAGTTTGGTTCCAGAGGGTGAAAATGTCATTCCTTGAATTCAAGAGGAATGTATGAGAATTAGAATGGAAAAATAACAAAAGTGAGTTTCAGGCACATACATTTCATTCATAACACAGGCCCTTGTTTGACTCAGCCCCCTGGGGCTCAGAAGTTCATGTGCGCCCTATCATGCCAGTGTTGATTCCCTTGTTGCCCCATGTTTCAAGTTGGAACAGTCATCTTTTGAAAGTGTTGGGCAAAGTTTAGAGTCTTGGCCTCAAGATTTTATTTCTGCACTGGGGGAGGAAGGCTTCTTCTGAGGACCCTGAAGCTACCAGTGTGGTATTAATAGAAACCAGGGACTTGCGTAAAATGTTCAGGGACCAAAGTCAGGGGAATAGTCTTATTTTTCATTATTTGTTCTTGATTTCATTTGGAATAAACTTCACATGTAAGTGCATGTGGTTGACTTTCCCTTGGAGAAGTAAAAGCCTGCTTGGTCCTGTTACACAGGGTCCTTCAGAAATCAGGTGACTCAGGTCATTTGGATTTTATTTTCAAGGCCCCTGGTATGTTATGAATGAACAAATGACAAAACAGTTGAAAACTGTGGTTTTTTTTTTTTTTTTATACTTGAAGTTCTATGCACAACGTGCAGGTTTGTTACATACGTACACATGTGCCATGTTGGTGTGCTGCACTCATTAACTCTTCATTTACATTAGGTATATCTCCTAATGCTATCCCTCCCCCCACCACACCCCACAACAGGCCCCAGTGTGTGATGTTCCCCATCCTGTGTCCGAGTGATCTCATTGTTCAATTCCCACCTATGAGTGAGAACATGCGGTGTTTGGTTTTCTGTTCTTGCAATAGTTTGCTGAGAATGATCGTTTCCAGCTTCATCCATGCCCCTACAAAGGACATGAACTCATCCTTTTTTATGGCTGCATAGTATTTCATGGTGTGTATATGCCACATTTTCTTAATCCAGTCTATCATTGATGGACATTTGGGTTGGTTCCAAGTATTTGCTATTGTGAAGAGTGCCGCAATAAACATATGTGTGCATGTGTCTTTATAGCAGCATGATTTATAATCCTTTGGGTATATACCCTGTAATGGGATGGCTGGGTCAAGTGGTATTTCTAGTTCTCAATCCTTGAGGAATCCCCACACTGTCTTCCACAATGGTTGAACTAGTTTACAGTCCCACCAACAGTGTAAAAGTGTTCCTATTTCTCCACATCCTCTCCAGCACCTGTTGTTTCCTGACTTTTTAGTGATCGCTATTCTTACTGGTGTGAGATGGTATCTCATTGTGGTTTTGATTTGCATTTCTCTGATGACCAGTGATGATGAGCTTTTTTTCATGTGTCTGTTGGCTGCATAAATGTCTTCTTTTGAGAAATGTATGTTCATATCCTTTGCCCACTTTTTGATGGGGTTGTTTGTTTTTTTCTTGTAAATTTGTATAAGTTCGTTGTAGATTCTGGATATTAGCCCTTTGTCAGATGGGTAGATTGCAAACATTTTCTCCCATTCTGTTGGTTTCCTGTTCACTCTGATGGTAGTTTCTTTTGCTGTGCAGAAGCTCTTTAGTTTAATTAGATCCCATTTGTCAATTTGGGTTTTTGTTGAAAACTGTGGTATGTTTTAAATATATACATTTCACAAATTTCTGCTTTTTAACAAAGCATGCCTATATTATATATGTAATTGGTCTCTTCCTAAGCAAATTAAGGATACAGTAGAAAGAAATTATAATGCACTATAGGCTGTGTGGTCCAGGAAAGGGATGCAACTTTAAACAACTTTTCCTTCCAGGGCCATGGTATCTTTATGACTATATCTGTAATCCCTTCAGGAAATAATGTGAAAAGTCTAAGTTTAAGGTCCTTTGAATTGGAGGCTTGGGCTCAAAGGCTTTCGGATCCCTAGGAAGGATCCTGGAGTTGCCCTGAGCTGGGTCTTCTGGAAGCTTCCCAGGGCAGTTCTTATTACTACCTTCACTGCTATGAGCATGTTTTCATCTTAAAGCCTTCCTTCACCTTGCATTTTCTTCCTGCTATGGCCCAAATCGGTTTCTCAATATAAGAATCTGGATATTTTGTCCCAAACTTCCATCCGTCCCACTGTCACTGCTCTCTGCACTTTGGCCCCCGCCCCGTGCTCTGAAGTGGTTCTTACACAGGTACCCTGTGGATCACTCAGTCGTGTTTGATTAGAAAACAAAAACCCTTTAGGTTTTACTTTTTAAGGAATATCTTTAGGCATTTCAAGTAGGCAGGGGTTTAATAAAGGGAATTAAAGGCTTATTTGATAGAAAAACTGAGGGATGAGGGTCAGGGACCTGCTGTATGAGTTGACAGATCTAGGAAGTGCTGCGGTCGCAGGAAGCCACCACCAACGATCTCCGGTGTCTGCAGCACGAGTGGGTAATTCGTGGGAGCGTGTCTGAATGACTGACCAAAGATGCCTGCCATCTGCAGATGCCCACGTACATGCCCATCACTTCCGCTGGAGAATATTGGTTTCTTCTCTTTCAGTTTGCAGCCCTCTCAAGAATCTGACCTGGAGCCCTGCTGGCAAGGGAGTCAAGAGCATGTGGTGGTAGGCCTCCAGCCCTACCATAGAAGGCACAGCTTAGATGGTACTGAGAGTCAGCAGGCACTCTCCAACACACACCCTCAGTCACAAGATTGAATGGACTTCACTTTTAAAAACATTCGATGCTTGTATTGCCTGGTCTTACTATGAGATTTTATCATACCTGCTAGCCCTTCTTTCATTTAGTGTTCCTCCTGAGCTCAGCTCCTTCTCTGACTGTTGCTAGACACCCCCGGGAGGCAGTACCAGGTAGTGAGTAAGGACAGCAAACTATAGGTTGGTGCAGAAGTAATGACCTTTGCACCCACCTAATAGTTCCGTCACTCTGCCTTTTCCCTTATTCTCTATATCCTACTGGCCTCCAAGTCCTGTAGATTCCTCTTCCTAAATAACTTTCAGATGCTTTGTCTTCAATCTTTCTCCTTATTGTCTTGGATCACCTTTTGCTCATTTGAGAACATCTAGATAACATCAATAATCAATAATATTTTACTGCTTAAAACTCTCCAGCCTCCTTTCTCACTAGCTCCCCAGCCCCGACACAGG
>NW_012103098.1:718251-719439 GCF_000951045.1 Mandrillus leucophaeus | reverse complement strand
GCAGCTCTGCAGACAGGAGAGAGTAGGCAGAGGAGGCTCCCACCCTGGAGCCTTTGCTGCT
This sequence comes from Mandrillus leucophaeus, assembly GCF_000951045.1. Taxonomy (NCBI): domain Eukaryota; kingdom Metazoa; phylum Chordata; class Mammalia; order Primates; family Cercopithecidae; genus Mandrillus; species Mandrillus leucophaeus. The sequence continues at coordinate 719,378 of NW_012103098.1, read as the reverse complement.
CCTTCGCCGTCACCTCTCTCGGTCACCTGGCTGACTTCCACTCATCCTTTAATCCCAGCTCACTGTTGCATCATTTATGAGCATTCCTGCACTGGTGCTCTATGCCCTTGGTTTTCACAGCGCTATAACCTCTCTTCCCTTTGGTTTCCCTTTGGTGTAAAGTTAGGATGGCATCTGTGCTTTGTTTTATAGAGCGGTTGTGAGGATTCATGGGATTCGATGACTAAAGCATGTAGGACAGCTTGACACATAGTCCAGGGAGTGTGAAGCTCAATACTTGCTCTTATCATCTTGTGTGGCCCTCCTAGCCCACGCCACGTTATCTAATTATTTGCCTCCCCTCCCAACTAAACTGTGTGAGAATGCCATTATCTTCATAGCGTCATCCCCCTAGCGTAATACTTCCCACATAATTAATCATCATCAGCAGCAGCAATAAGAGATAACATTAGTGGATATTTACTCTGTGCCAAGAACGTTGACTCAGAGAGGTATTATAAAGTTGCTGGAGGCAGGATTTGAATTCAGGTTGTCAGACCTTGGGGCTGTTGCCTGGACTAACACAATATGTTCCTTCCCAAACCGAAGTTGCCTGGTAAGCATTTGGATGGATAGTTGGAAGGAAAGAACAACAAGGGAATTGGAACAGATTTTTCTCTGCTTCAAATTTATATAAAAATCCATCTTGAGAAGGTAAAGTCTGAATGGACATGGAAATTGTTAGTGTTATTTCGTTTTCAAGGAGAAAGAAAAATTTTCTTCCCTGGCCATAGTTGGGGCCTGGGGTCCAGGAGCTGCCTGCCACACTCACCATCCTGTCCAGTGTCTCACAGGTGCCATCTGTCAAAGGAGCTTGTTTTGGCAAACAGTTTAATTTCTGTGTTTGTGCCATTCTGAGGACATCAGTCAAACCCTTCCATAAAGGCCTTTGCCTCATTCCATTTTCAGCCTCACTGATCACAGATTTTACCTCTGGAGCTGAAAAAGAGAGTGGTGAATTCTGAAAACCTGCCCTTAAGGAGCAGTTGCATAGCCTTGTGTTTTCGAACACAAGATTTGGAGTCCTTTTCTTGGCAGCAGAATTAACTTTCACATAACCTCCATGTAACTGTGAACTTGGGGAGCTG
>NW_012103098.1:715602-717796 GCF_000951045.1 Mandrillus leucophaeus | reverse complement strand
TTAGGTTTTACTTTTTAAGGAATATCTTTAGGCATTTCAAGTAGGCAGGGGTTTAATAAAGGGAATTAAAGGCTTATTTGATAGAAAAACTGAGGGATGAGGGTCAGGGACCTGCTGTATGAGTTGACAGATCTAGGAAGTGCTGCGGTCGCAGGAAGCCACCACCAACGATCTCCGGTGTCTGCAGCACGAGTGGGTAATTCGTGGGAGCGTGTCTGAATGACTGACCAAAGATGCCTGCCATCTGCAGATGCCCACGTACATGCCCATCACTTCTGCTGGAGAATATTGGTTTCTTCTCTTTCAGTTTGCAGCCCTCTCAAGAATCTGACCTGGAGCCCTGCTGGCAAGGGAGTCAAGAGCATGTGGTGGTAGGCCTCCAGCCCTACCATAGAAGGCACAGCTTAGATGGTACTGAGAGTCAGCAGGCACTCTCCAACACACACCCTCAGTCACAAGATTGAATGGACTTCACTTTTAAAAACATTCGATGCTTGTATTGCCTGGTCTTACTATGAGATTTTATCATACCTGCTAGCCCTTCTTTCATTTAGTGTTCCTCCTGAGCTCAGCTCCTTCTCTGACTGTTGCTAGACACCCCCGGGAGGCAGTACCAGGTAGTGAGTAAGGACAGCAAACTATAGGTTGGTGCAGAAGTAATGACCTTTGCACCCACCTAATAGTTCCGTCACTCTGCCTTTTCCCTTATTCTCTATATCCTACTGGCCTCCAAGTCCTGTAGATTCCTCTTCCTAAATAACTTTCAGATGCTTTGTCTTCAATCTTTCTCCTTATTGTCTTGGATCACCTTTTGCTCATTTGAGAACATCTAGATAACATCAATAATCAATAATATTTTACTGCTTAAAACTCTCCAGCCTCCTTTCTCACTAGCTCCCCAGCCCCGACACAGGCTCCCCTCCACATAACCTTCATACGCCGAGCCACTCGTAATTACTTGAACATGTCATGCCCTCTTTTGCCTTCTTTTGCCACTGCACTTGCAGTTCCCTCATCCTGGAAGGCCCTTCCTTTGTTTCCTGGGCTGGCTCTTGTCTTTCAGGTTTCAGTGTAGATGAGAAGCCTTCTTGTACCATCCGTGAGGAGCGAGCCTCCTTGTGCCCCGTAAGCCTGGTCTAATTTCTCCCTTGGTGTTCTGTAGAATTCCTTGCTTCCTCCTGTTAGAACCTTTATCATGTTGTGTTGCAGTTGCCTGCTCGTTTCTTTCCCACCCTGGACTCTAATGTGCTTGAGGGCAACAGCTCTGTCTTATAAACCTTATATTCCCAGACAAACACAGTGCCTGGCACCCAGTAGGGTGAGTAATAGATATTTTTTTAATTTGTCCAACTGCATTTTGAGCACTAGCCATATGCTCAATGCTGCTTCGAGCACAAAGTGTGTCAACGTTTTGTTAGGGGATGGGGCTGACATCCTTGAGGAGGAGTCATTTGAGCTGCAGAGTGACCAATGAGGGGCAGCCAGACATACAAGGATCTAGGACAAGGGTATCCTTGGTCAAGAGAACAGCAGGATGACAGAGACAAGTTGATAGTGGTCTGGGGCCAGAAAGATGGCTGGGAGTTAGGATCTGAGGGTACTGGGCCAGATCAAAGGACCTTATGGGTCATAGTCATAATTAGTGGGAAGTCACTGGTGGGTTTCAAACAGGGAGCACTGCCATCAGAATTGTTTTTAAAAGGCTTTTTCTGGCAACCATGTGGAGAATGGGATCCAGGGCACTGAGTGCAAACTGGACACTTGTTAGGATGCTGAGGGTTTCCAGGGAAGAGATGGCTGTGGCTTTACTAGGAATGTAACAGGGGAGAGGATGACAAAAGTAGTGAAGCATGGGGTGTATTTTGGAGGGAGAGCCCACAGGAATTGCTCATGGATTAAGGTATTTGTGGAAGAAATGGCATTAAAGCAAGTGGTCTCTCTGCCTCAGTCTCTGTTTCAGGTTTATCCTCTTCTAAGTTTTTTCAGCACTGCTACCAGATTACTTTTGAAGATGAATTAAAAGTTCAGGTCTGATCACGTGGGTCCTATGCCCCATGAGACCTCCCGCTGCATGCAGGCCACACACAGTACTCCTTAGCCTAGCTCAACACCCTTGCTTATCTGAGCCCCACTTGCCTGTCCTTTTGCACTCTCCCCCCTTCCCATTCCACACCGGCAGCTCTGCAGACAGGAG
>NW_012103098.1:634433-714792 GCF_000951045.1 Mandrillus leucophaeus | reverse complement strand
TTTGGCAAACAGTTTAATTTCTGTGTTTGTGCCATTCTGAGGACATCAGTCAAACCCTTCCATAAAGGCCTTTGCCTCATTCCATTTTCAGCCTCACTGATCACAGATTTTACCTCTGGAGCTGAAAAAGAGAGTGGTGAATTCTGAAAACCTGCCCTTAAGGAGCAGTTGCATAGCCTTGTGTTTTCGAACACAAGATTTGGAGTCCTTTTCTTGGCAGCAGAATTAACTTTCACATAACCTCCATGTAACTGTGAACTTGGGGAGCTGTTCCAAGTTCTCCGCATATGAGAGCCAACCGTGGGAGGCAGTGACTCTGTGAAGTTTCCTTGTTTCAATCAAGCTGTTTTATGCTGGAAAATCTTGTCTCTTCCTCTACCCTGTCTTAATAATATTTTACACTTGTGTGGAATCCTTTTGGAAATTTTTGTATATATGTTCTTACCAGATTCACACACTGAGGTACAGACTAAAGGTTATATTATTTGTGTCCATCAGATTAGAAAACCCAGGACTCAGTTAAGACTTACCCAGAGTCGGTGAGTAGGAAGACCTGGATTCAAACTCTTGTCCTTGATTTCTGAGACCTGTTCTGACTCTACTGTAACAAAATGTACCCCAAACTTAAACTTCTTGAGGCCTAAGACCCAGTTATGTAGTTATTGGGGTTCCGTTCTTGGTGATGTTCTTGTTACCTAATAAGTTCTCAACAAGTACTTGCTGAATTAAACAGAAGTGATAGAAAAGTGATACAACCAGGAATGGGAACTCTCTGTAGGACAGACTTCCTTACCAGCACCAACACCTTATCATGTTGGGTGTGACTTACCTGGGGCAGATGTCCCTGTCTTCCTTGGCTAGTTGGGCAGTACCTTCAATACTCTGCCATTGTGAGTTCTAGTCAACACCTTCTGAGTAAGCCCTGGAAAGGTATAATTAAGGGCTGAAACAGAATTTTATTCACCGCAATCAGAGGCCTCGGTGATAGGAAAGTTTCTTTCATTTTGGAGAACAAATGTTCATCCTTCAGGTGAGCGGTCCCCAACCTTTTTGGCATCAGGGATCGGTTTCATGAAAGACAGTTTTTCCATGGGGGAGTGAGGGATGGCTTTGGGATGAAGCTGTTCCACCTCAGATAATCAGGCATTAGTTAGATTCTCTTAAGGAGCGGAGCGTGCAGCCTGGATCCCTTGCATGCGCCGTTCACAATAGGGTTCGTGCTCCTATGAGAGTCTAATGCTGCTGATCTGACAGGAGGCTTAGCTCAGGCAGTGATGCTCGCAGACCCTCCACTCACCTCCTGCTGTGCGGCCCAGTTCCTAACAGGCCACCGACCAGTAGTGGTCCGTGCTGGGTTTGTGGGCTCATGCCTCAGATGACATAATGTCATAGTCCCCGTTCATTGTGGACTATCCCCTTGAGAAGTTAAAGATAGTTCCATTGTCCACAAAGGAAATAGTGCAGTTACCTCAGAACTGAAGGGTCCTGAGGGGACTTTTTAAGTTTCATGGTTAAATAGCCTTCATTTTGATAATCAACTCTAAAACATTCCCAGGAGAGCTAAGTAAGCAGAAGAACGTTATTTAAAACACTGGGTCATTTGGAAAAATTACTTGGGCTGAAATCAAAGGTTGTCTCTTCTTCCTACCTCTCCCTGAGCTGCCTTGGCCCTCGGGCAGCCCTTTGAATAAAGTTTGGCTGTTTCCATCTTCAGCAGCTCTGCAAATGTTGCACTTTGGCAAATGCGGGCTTAGATGTAGAATGTGATGGCTTTGGTTTGGAAATTGGCCATCCACACTGATAACGGGTATTATTTTAATCAGCCTCAAATTGATAACAGGTATCTCTTGTGGAAACAAAGATAATTTGTTATTGATTGTGATCGTGTCTTCTGATGTAAACTCCAGGCTTATTTTGTCTTGTAAAAGGCCAGTGTAGCCTTATACAATCTGAAGGAGACAGGAAAGGGGAGGAGTGAAGGAAGGGAAGAAAGCTCCCCACATACACACACGATGTGTTTTCTCTATTGTTCTGGTACCTGCTTTCTCTAGAAACTTTATAGATTCGCTTTTATAATCCACTTTGAAATGTTTGCCATTTTTAAAGCAGAAGCAATTTTTGCAGCTTTCAGGCAGAAGGTCATTTTATACAAAATGTTCATTCATGTGCAACAAAGCTTATTTCTTCTACAGGAACAAAGAAATAATGAAGCCTCCTTAAAAGCTGTGTTTCTCCAAAGAAATGATCATCTTGATAGTTGGTGATTTATATGTGCCATTTCTATTGGAATCGAAAAATAAAAACATTTGTATCAATAAGGATTACTGAATATTATTAAGGTTTCAGCTATGACTCTAACTGCAGTTGCAACATTGCAGGGTGGCAGGGAAAGGTGTGTTGGCTTTCTTCTTGTCTAACTGTGTCCATTTCTGCAGGTTGTTCATTTTGCCTTGGTTTATTACCTGATGGTCATCCAGTCATTGATGTAGCCTCTGTGTAGGTCCCGGAGCACTAGCTGTTTCCAGAATATTTCTCTTAATTGCTGTTTCCAGAACATTTTCATACCTCCAAAACTTTGTGTGAAATGTTCCTATTGGCTTGAATGTTCTTTCAGCACTTCTCTTTCTCCTGCATCCTTCCTGTTCTCCTTCAGAGCTCAGCTTAAATGTCATGTCTTCTGGGAAGCTTCCTTGGCTTCCTGACAGCATTCTTTGTCACTTGTCCCTTCTCATTGAAATAGCTATTTTCCTTGTGTGTCCCTCAACATTCTGTAAACCATCTTACGTTTTTTTCACGGATCACTGTTGGTACCCATCCGACACTTCAGGAAATATTCATCCAATTGCTCTAGCTACAAAGCAGCAAAGATTAATCTGCATTGTTACAGAGTGATAAAAAAAAGCTCTATCCCAAGGACAGAGGGAAAGGAATCTCAACATCAGAAGGAATGAAAATGTAAATCTGGACAACTTAATTTCTCCAACGTAACAGTTCTTAAATGGATGATTTCTGACCCTTGGTACAAGACAAGAGTTTGAAATAAGTCCGGGAAACAAATCAATCTCATTTTGCCAGGGTTCCTGGAAACATCTTTTGATGTGCTAAGTGCCCTTAATGAGGGTAGAGATTTTTCATTTTAATCCGTGATTGATTGAGTTTGAAATCTGTGACTGTGGAGAGGACTTAGATCTCCTCTGTCTTCACTTCTGTAGACTATCAGCACGTCAAGTTCAAGCCCTGCTGTGTAACACGCTGCTGGGATAGCATTAGTCCCAGGTACACACTGATGGACAAATGGTGTAACTCTTTCTCCATCAAACTCTTGCCCTTAAAGCAAAAGCCACTGAATCTAGGGTAACAGTTTAACCATGCCGCTCTGGGTATGGTTGTGATAGTAATTACTACTATTTCTTGACTGCTGTGGCCATTTTTCTACACATTGAACTCTTGTTGATTCAAAGGAAGAGTCATGTGATCTCTAACTCTGGTATTAATGACAATTCAATAACTAACTACAAGATAACCCTTTGTGTAGCCCAAATCCATGTTCATGATTATAGATTGGAGTTCCCCCCATTTGAGCTTAAACCTTAATTGAGAAAGAATTATGTATTCATTCCAGAAAAAAGGCAGTAAAAAGCCTGGTATGAGTATTCAGTGTGTTGTTGCAAAACATTACATGAAAACCACTAGATGTATTAAGTGCTTTGAAATCTTTATTAAATTCCAACAGCCCATTATAACAGCATTTTATAACCCAAAGCTTTTTAGCTTTAACATAAGAAATAAAAATAACTTTTTACATTGCGATTCCATATGGTTTTTATATTTCTGTTTTGTTTTGAGGATTTTCATTCATAATTGTCCCTTCCCCCCATTTTAGGGATTTTTATTTGAAATTTTCTTTATTTGTACACAACTTGTTCATTGTGATGAAATCAGGAGTCCAGCAGTTAAGTTACTTTGGTAGTATAGTAACATTTTCTATTACCTTCCCACCTCTCACTGCGTATTTCTTTCTCTCCTTTCTCCACTTGTTAAGCCAAAATGGCCAGGAACAAAAACGTAAAATACATGAGGACAAAAGAATCATTTTCTTCTTCTGATCCAGTTTTTACTTAGACATAGTGTCCGGTTTTCCCCTTCTGGCCCATGATGGAAAGTTTGACCTCTACCATGTCTTTAACGCTAGTCCTGATTCAAGTGTTGTGGGGAGGAAATGGGACACTGTGCATTCTGTAATGTTGTGTGGATATATATAGGGTCATTGTAACAAGAAATAAGATGTGATTTTAAATGAAATGCTTTAATATCCCTGCTCTTCCTCTTGGCAGCTTCGCCTTCACCAAAGCTATAAATACTATCCGTGGTCTATGGCTTCTAGCATTGTCTATTTATAAAGATGGCTCTTGTTTGTATTTATTTCACTAAAAGGCATGAGTTATATAGAAATATAAAAAGCCAGTGAAATGTGCATCAACTCATGAATTACGACCTTTTACCTTATAGGTGCTTTGTTCCAAGTCCAGGATGTATATTCCAGTGTAGTGTTATCGTTTTTATTGAGTAAGGAAAAGCTTTGGCATTAAACAAGGGACAAAAGATTTGTGGACAATACTGCTGTTTTCTCTTACCTCAAAGCTCAGTTCCGAAGGCTGGAGTCTTCAAAGCCATTTTTGTTTCCAGTGTTCACGTTTAATTAAAAACCACATTCACAATTGTATAATCCCATCTGTGGACCTAAAAAAGGAATTCATATAAAAGAAAATTAACATTATTATTAAAAGTATACTGCCTTTATAACAGGTATAATAGAGTAACAGTTTTCCCCAGGCTCACTGGCAGTTTCTTATATAATAACTAAAATATTAGCAAATTTAATGGATTTTTCTTACCTGCAAATTTGTTTTAAAAACATATTTCATTGGATTTAGATGATTATAATGACATTTGCTAAGGAAAGAGATGTCAATAATAGGCTGTTACTTTCTATTAGCAAGCATCAGAAATTGAAGTTTTATGGTCTTGACTTTGTTAGATGATGAATCAATGTATTTTAATTTTATTAACTGGAGAAACTTGGCCAGGCACAGTGACCCACGGGTGTAATCCCAGCACTTTGGGAGGCCCAGGTGGGCAGATCACCTGAGGTCAGGAGTTCGAGACCAGCCTAGCCAACATGGTGAAATGCCATCTCTGCTAAAAAATACAAAAATTAGCTGAGGGTGATGGCGCATGCCTGTAATCCCAGCTACTCAGGAGGCCGAGGCAGGAGAATGGTGTGAACCTGGGAGGCGGAGCTTGCAGTGAGCTGAGATCACGCCATTGCACTCCAGCCTGGGCAACAGAGTGAGACTCCGCGACTCCGTCTCAAAAACAAAACAAAACAAAACAAAACAAAACAAACAACAGTAGAAACTTCTGTCCCCATGAATCTGTTTTTGTTTTTTTTTTTTCTGAGATAGGGTCTCGTTCTGTTGCCCAGGCTGGAGTGCAGTAGTGTAGTCTTGGCTCACTGCAGCCTCTGCCTCCTGGGCTCAAGTGATGCTCCCACCTGAGTTTCACCTCTAGCGGGGACTACAGGTGGGCGCCACCATGCCTGGCTAATTTTTGTATTTTTTGTAGAGATGGGGATTTGCCATGTTGCCCTGGCTGATTTTGAAGTCCTGGGCTCATGCGATCTGCCTGCCTCAGCCTCCCAAAGTGCTGGGATTACACCACACCCAGCCTGTCTTAGGTAAATCTATGGAAGATGGTTTCCTACTTAAATAACATTTCTTTTAATTTGTTTAGCTTTGTGAGAGTGCTTTCAGAGGAAAGATTACTGTCCTTTGTTCTTTCCACAAGATACATAGTTCTTGATGATGTGCCATTTTTCCTGACTGTCTTACACAACAGCTGAGCCTGTTTGGGGAGGGCATCCCCTGAGTTCACCCAGAAAATGTAGGCCTGTCTCCCATTGGCATCAGAGGGCAGGTTGGGACAACCTGGTGGGTGCTGTGTACAGGGCGTATCCATTCGAAGAGCGCTTTTCTGGGATACCCATTTGCTTCGTAAGAAACAACCATTACGTGTAGCTGCTGGTTGATTATCATTTCTTGAATCATGTTTCCTAAAGCTTTCTAGTGAGAATGATGGAAAAAATATCTTCATGGATCAAGAAAGAAATATGTGGGGTAAATTAAGTTTTAAAAAAGGCATGCAGTGCTTGCTTCAGCAGCACATATACTAAAATGAGAGCAATCCAGAGGAGATTAGCAAGGATGACATGCAAATTCGTGAAGAGTTCCCTATTAGGAAAAAAAAAAATAAAAAGGCATGTGGCAAATTTAACTTGAACATGAACATAAAAACTTGCTAGCCGGTCAAATTCTCATGTATTTACTTCACTCAGCACCGAATGCAGTGTTCTGGTTGCTCTTAGTAGTTACTTCAATATTATCAGATGCTTTCCAGTGTTACCTTCTTATATTGTTACCTACTTTGTATTGCAGTGTTCATTGTTGAAATATACTTTGTTTTGTTATATAGGAATAGGTTACATAGTTTGCATGACTGTGCAGTATATATATACATACACATACACACATATGTAAATACAATATATATGAAATACATTTCATGCATACTGTTTTGTGATGATTTCAACTTGCCTATTATTTTCATCCTGTTCTCTTTTTTGTTGGTCCTACACGACTTTATTATTATTTTTACCTTTCCAATTCTTTACTTTTTTCAGTATTATCTGTCTTGATAATTGTGTAGTTTTACTTTATCTTTTGATCATTTAAACATTTTATCAACTTTTTTTCTCTAGATTCTCAGTGTGTAGACACCATTAAAAATCTACTTTTGTGTGTTGAAATAAATAAATGCTCAAAATGCATGACTTGTTTTGATAATGTAAGTATTCAGACATGCATAATATTTATACACATTCTGTAAAGCTCAATATATAACTGATTTCATGATACATGCATAGAAATTCCAAATCTATTACAAAGATTGAGAGAATATGTTCTCAGAAACACATAGTTTTCCTTCATTTTATCTATCACTGCCTGTCACTCATCTGTCAGGATCCACAATATTTTTGCAGATTGTGCCATGTGATCCCAGAAGGCTGACAAGCTTCATTGACTAGGGTGATTCTAGGAAGACGGTGACCCAATGAATGCGTGGGGCCCACTTACCTGATCTTTGTAGATTGTTCCTCTTCTTACTTTTCTGTTTCTCATCCCTTCCATCTTATGTCTTTTTTTCTGTAAAGAATTTTATGTCTTAAAGTGACAGTATTTTAGGTAGGAATACATAAGTTTTGTTTTTTGTTTTTGAGACAGAGTCTCACTCTGTCGCCCAGGCTGGAGTGCAGCGGTGTGATCTCGGCTCACTGCAGCCTCTGCCTCCTGGGTTCAAGTGATTCTCCTGCCTCAGCCTCCTGAGTAGCTGAGACTACAGGCATCCGCCACCACGCCTGGCTAATTTTTATGTGTTTTGTAGAGATGAGTTTTTGCCATGTCGTCCAGGCTTGTCTCTAATTTCTGACCTCGGGTGATCTGCCCACCTCTGCCTCCCAAGGTGCTGGGATTACCGGTACGAACCCACCATGCCTGGCACATAGATTTTACAAAGTTGAATAAGAGTTGAGAAACCTTGGAGGTTTAATCAAGCGTCAGGAGTGAGGTGAGGAATGGGATGAATGTTATTTTTATTTTATTTATTATTTATTTATTATTTATTATTATTTATTTTGAGAACCAGTGGTTCTCAAACTTTAGTGACATCAGAACTACCTGCAGGGCTTGTTAGACCAGATTGCTGGTCCCCACCTCCAGAACTTTTGATTCGGTTCTGAATCAGAAAAACCCAGAAAAAAAATGGGATGGGCATTTCTATAAGTTCCCAGGTGAAACTGATCCTGCCAATGTGGGACGGCACTTTGAGAAGCACTGCTCTGGGGTCACCACTTTTTGTATTTTCAGGTGAGGAAACTGAGTCTCAGACAGAGGAAGGGTCCTGCTCCAGATTTCACACCTGTAGTGAGTTAGCATCCAGAAGAGAATGAGGACCAGGTCTCCTGGCTCTAGCCTCTGATGTTCTCTGGGGATTGTTCTTTGACCAGTAAAGGAAAAGCCCTTCCTGACCTTCTGATCAACTGAAGATAGTGTGGGAAATCACATTTCCACCCTTCCCAAATTCCTGTCTGTGGGCAGCACTGTCTCTCGCTCGCCTGTCTCTTCCTTTGTATGTCCTGTGGAGAAAGTGGGCTTTGGTGCTCTATACTGCTGCTTAAAGTTACCCGAATATATTTCAGCCTCTTCACTTCCGTATCCAATTTAATAATTATTCATGGGACATTTGTCTGTCAATTTGTGACCATTTAGAGATTAATATTAATGCCATCGTTTTTCACACGTGGCCTATTAAACTCAGGCCTACATTATGTCAAGAGAAAGCAAGTTAGAGACAGCATAGGATACAAGAGTGACCATGGGAAGATAGAAATGGTCAAATTTTTGCTTGGATCTAAGATTTTCCTTTTAGTTTGTTGTAATTTCAGTGAAATATTATTTCACCACATGAGTTCTGTGCAATATCCACTAGCCTGTATTTTCAAGGTGGGAAATATCTTCTTGTTGGCAAATTCAAATTAAAGTAAAAATGATTTTGATTGTTGAGTAATTATCTAAATGAAGGCATCATGAAATGGGTTTCATAAGACTATTAATGTGTTGCACTTCGCTGACTGAGAAGAATAACAAGAATTGTGTTCTTGTGGGTGCTGAGTATTCGTTTAATTTAAGTGATTGCTTTTTTGAGTTGCAGATTGTCACAGTGGCATTGATGGACCATAAAATGCACATAACTGTCACCTGATAATTACATATTAGAACTGGGTACAGAAAGAATTGACCTTGAACGTTTGAGGGAATTAAAATAAGTACTCTTTTCCAAATGTTGGGGAAGAAAGCTAGCCCACTTAAAGTTAGACTCAATTCAAGGCAATAAATCTTGACTAAGGGCCTTCTGTACCTAAGAATGCACTATTCTAGGTGGGTTTTGGATCTGCATTGGGCCTTAAGGGCCAGTATCTGAATTGTTATGTAAATGGATGCAGAATACGTGTGCATTTATAAATGTGTACATAACAATAAATATTTATTGGAAGAATTATTGATTGAATGATGAAGGCAGAAACCAAATGTTGACACTGATGTGATTATTTTCAGTTTCATGGGAGCAAAGGCATCAGGTCACAATGTATGAACCGTGATATAATCTGTCACTTTTGGTCAATGGAGAGATGGGGTTCAGGCCACAATTCTGATCCTTAATGCTGTCTTCTGTTTTTTTTTTTTTTTTTTTTTTTTTTTTTTTAGCGTCTGGTGGAGGCTGCAGAAGAAGCACACCTGAAACATGAATTTGATGCAGACTTACAGGTAACTGATTATAGTTTGAGTTCAATTGTTTTGTGTGTTTCATGCCAAAGGAGAAGTACCAGGTATACCAGGAACACTGATTTTTCAGTGATTGGGAGGGAAAGGCTTTTGTGAGGATGGTGTAGAGTTCAGTAAATGTGCCTGTCTTTGACAGGATTCTTAAGCAATTGTCAACCACTTTCTAACAATGACAATTATAATGGGTGATGCCAAACACTCACATGTGTGTAATCAGATTTCAATAAACTATTCCCCAATTTAGGGGGAGTTAACTTGGTCAACTGACAATAATCACCAGATCTCTCAATGGTAAATTGATAAGATAGCAGAATATATCCAAACCCCACTTGGCTGGCTGCATTTTGGAATGCAAGTGACTGAAAGCAATACTGTGATGGATCTATCCTTGAATTGATTGGTAATAAAATTTGGAAATTAAATCATTCACTGATTTGAGATTCAAACATCCATCTCATTAATTTCTTGCAGTAGATCTTGCACCTGATCATGACATAACTATGTCTGATTGAGAAGGATTTTGATGTTGATGTGTATAGAAAACATAGTAAAGGGCAACAAGTGAATTAAATAATACTTGGAGGTTCCAGCTGGGTGTGGTGGCTCACGCCTGTAATCCCACCACTTTGGGAGGCTGAGGCAGGTGGATTGCTTGAGGCCAGGAGTTTGAGACCAGCCTGCCCAACATGGTGAAATGCCATCTCTACTAAAAATACAAAAATTAGCTGGGCATGGTGGTGGACGCCTGTAATCCCAGCTACTTGGGAGACTGAGGCAGGAGAATTGCTTGAACCTGGGCAGCAGACGTTGCAGTGAGCTGAGATGGAGCCACTGCACTCCAGCCTGGGTGACAGAGTGAGAGTCTGTCTCCAATAAATAAAGAAACAAATAAGTAAGTAAGTAAAACTTGGAGATTCCTTTGGGTCTCCCTGAATGAACTTTTATCTAAATTGGCACTTTGAGTTTTGTGACCTTTCCTCACCACTAGGAAAACAGGAGGAGCAAATCTTAAAGTCTGAACTTTGCTAGATGTATTTCTTTTAATGGCATGTGGTCACAGTTAGGAAATAGTGTTTACTTTCCTATGTTTCCATTTATATGGGAGATATAAAGGCAGACATAAATCATTAAGCACAATAAAGATGGCAATACCAAAGCCGGCTGCCGGCTGCATGTCTCTCTTGAAGATGTGTCCTTATCATCACCCTCATCTGTGTCTTTTGCTTTGTGAATAAAACAATGCATATTCGAGTGAGGTGATCAAGGAAAGTTTAATTAAGGAAATGTTTTCAAAGGTGTAGTCGGGGTTAAGTGAAACCAACATACAATGGTGTTCAAATAAACCAACAGGCAGTGGTGGCATACCCCAGAGCTAGCCGTACTTCTGGCCTGACGAGAGGAAAACTGGGGTTTCCAGAACTCAGGGAAGATGGCTACATGGAAAAATGATTTGATAGAGGAGTATGGCCACCCATGGTGAGCTGGAAAGGGTGAAATTTGGGATAATGATACCCCAGTACTCTCTTGCTTTCTTATTTCTTGCCAGTACTCACTGTTGGCTGAATCCAGCTGTTGGTATGGTTGATGTAGTTCAGTTCAGAGATTGAGCTGGGTGAGGAAGGTTGAAGATGGTTCTGGAGGGGCAAACAAAAAACATCAAGTCCATCATCCACAGTCTTTTTAGGCATAATACCCAGCATTTGAAACAAATAGAGCCAGAGGTATAGCTAAGCATAAGAGGGAAATGAGGAGAAGCTCTGGGGATGGTTGGAACCATTGGGAGAGGAGTGGGCAGCTGGCCCAGCTCTTTGAGCAGAGCTGCTGAGAAGGGACAGAAGATAGTGAGAAGAATCTTGAATATAGCAAGAAGTACCTCACCTTCCTAAAGCCATACTCACTTCTCACACGATTGCTCCACAAAGATCTAGGGGCCATTTACTGGCCACATTTGTCTTCGTTGAGCCTGATTTTCAGAGAGTTTAGACTTGTAGAGTGGGCCAGAAGGGATTTAATGGCAGCATCAGAAAGCACTTTGGCAGGTATGAAGATTATAAGGACCTCTTGAGTGCATTGCCCCGAGAAACTGTCTCACTTTTCTCAGAAGTTCCTGAAGGCTTTTCAGGAATATTCTGATTTTAAGTGACAGAAACTCAACTCATATCAACTTAGCGTGTAATAATGAATAAAATAAGAATCCATGAGTCTACCTGATAATAAATAAACAGATAGATAGATTAAAAACTAGACAAATGGGCCAGGCTGGTGGCTTCCACCTGTAATCCCAGCACTTTGGTAGGCCAAGGCGGGCAGATCAGGACTTTGAGACCAGCCTGGCCAACATGGTGAAACCCTGTCTCTGCTAAAAATACAAAAATTAGCCAGGCATGGTGGCAGGCGCCTGTAATCCTAGCTACTCAGGAGGCTGAGACAGGAGAATTGCTTGAAGCCGGGAGGTGGATGTTGGAGTGAGCCGAGATCATGCCAGTGCACTCCAGCCTGGGCTACAGAGAGCGAAACTCCATCTTAAGAAAAAAATAGACAAATGAGGAGAAACGTCTTAGAAGGCAACTAATGCATATAGAAGAAATGATTGAGTTAGAAAATTATGGTAATTAACTGAGGCAAGAATCTTAAGTGGATGCTAAAACTAGTTGGCAAAATTTTGGTGAAGAACAGGACACTTCGGTCTCAAACTATTTGCCCACAAGTTACTCATCAATTACAAAGGGAAAAATAGCAATTTTATTGTGGAGAAACCTGATAGACACCACCTTAAATAAGTAATCGAAGTTAATGTCACCAATAATGAGACAAAGTGACATCAAGTGCCTCCAGATGTGATGACCCAGAAAAATATAACACACTTATGTACAATTCTTGCCCCAAATGTATAGCCTGACTGTAATCATGATGAAACATCAGACAAATCTAGATGGAGGAACATTCTACAAAGTAACTGGCTGGACTCATCTTCAAAAATGCGAAGATCAAGAAGGAGAAAGAAATGTTGAGGATTTGCTCCTAATTCAAAGAGGACACATAACTACTACATGTAATGTGTGATCCTGAACTAGAAAACAAAGTTTTAACATGGAGGGTACATTAGAAAACAATGATGTATTAATGTTGGATTGTTGGATTTTCATCCCTGTACTGTGATTATGTTAAGGAATGTCCTCATTCTTTGATTTTTTTCTGGCTTCATTGGTTCAACAGGAAGGAGTGAGGGTGTAGGAGAGAGTGAGAAACATTGGAAGTGATGACTGTTTTGTAAAATCTGTTATTTCTGGCTCATGTGGTCAGTTTTACTGAGAGATAAGGGTTGGTGGGATGGGGCATGGGAAGGGATGATGTGGTTGACTTTTGGGGATTACTTATCCTTCAGTCGATGAAAAATGTTTTGTGGTTTTAGTTCAGCTAACACAGAGACATTCTTTTTTTGTCCATCTGAAGCTATTGTTATTTTCCAAGAGTGTTCTGATTTCCTGTTACGGCAGTTTTACAGTAAAATTCTGGTGTAGCACAAGTGATTCCCTCTGTCAAAGGGGGTGCTGTGATTGTGAAGGCAGCATTGGCATCTCTCTTGAAAAAATGAGGCACCAAGAAAATAAGTCTCTAGTTTTTGTTCTCTTGGGAACAAGGAAAGGGAGCTAAAGTTTTCCTCCCCAGTCACCTGTTCTGTACATGTACAACAAAAGCATCCGCGGGTACCATTGTGGTCTGAACAGAAGAGTAGATGTTGAAATCCTCTGTTGATATGACAGTGCCATTCACACTGGTGCTCCGACTTCAGTGAACTCTTCTATGGGTCAAAGTAAACCACATGCACTTTGGTGGAGACCTGTGAAAGACAGACCCTTGATAAAGTAGATGTGCATGGAAGAATTTGTCTTGGCTTAGATGAAGGTTTTGAAGCTACTGAAGCTTCTCTGCTATTAAGTGCACATCTGTTAACAGCGTGGGTGTCAGCCCCGTTGCCATTACTGAGGTAGCAGGTCTGTGTACTGGCTCTGAATTTATTACTATCATGGTCCATTAGAGCTGATCAATTGTTAATCAGGGTTCTGCTGACCTCTCAGTAACCCCTGGCAGATGATTGTTTTTATCAAAAAAATCTCAGACTGCCATCTGCTCACTGTGAAATAACGCTGAGAAGGAACCTACCCTGTTAGCTCAGGAGGAGTACGAGCTGGAAGTCTGTTTTCATACAGGAAGAAAAAAAGAGATTTTGCAAAATTTCCTAACCTGTGTAGTTTTAACTCACATTTTTCTTAGCTTCCTTCTTCCCAAAACAGAAAAGAGATGAGGGATCTGTCCCTTCTCTCACTTTAGACTAGAGACGTTGCATCATTGCAACATTCATGTGCTTCAAAGTGAAGAATTTGCTTTTCATTGGTAAAATAATCAGAAGTTACAAAAAGTTATACCTCCTTTATTATCACGATTTTATTTTCCATTTAAATTTCCCCTTGCGGTCTCTTCAGAGGTTTAACTTTTCCCCCATGACCTTATGGCTTTGACATCTACAGTCCCGTCTGTAAAGTCCTTAATACGGCATTAGATTGTTAGTTCTTAACAAAAACTGTATTGGGGCAGAGGCAAAATGTAGCTTCTGAAGGATAGGATGTGTGAACAAATCAAAATGCAGACTCCTCCATAGAAAACAGATGTGCTTGGCCTTCATTGGCGGGGTAGCTTGCTTGCTTGCTTGCTTGCTTTTTTTTTTTTTTTGAGACAGAGTCTTAATCTGTCACCCAGACTGGACTGGAGTGCAGTGGTGCGATCTCAGCTCACTACAACCTCCACCTCCCAGCTTCAGGTGATTCTCGTGCCTCAGCCTCCTGAGTAGCTGGAATTACAGGTGTGCACCATGACACCCAGCTACTTCTTGTATTTTTTGTGGATACAGGGTTTCACCATGTTGGCCAGGCTGGTCTCGAACTCCTGGGCTCAAGTGACCTGCCTGCCTTGGCCTCCCAAAGTGCTGGGATTACAGGTATGAGCCACCATGCCCAGCCTGGCAGGGTAACTTTCTTGTGGACACTGATGCCAGTTCAGCTGTCTGGTCCCTCTTTCTGGTGGCCTGTGGGTTCTAGATTGGCCTTCTGTTGGTATAGTTCTTTATTCTCTGATATCTTCATTGGGTCAATTTTCAGTCATAATTGATAACAGAGGCCTTGTTATAACAGCATCTCTCTCCTTTTTTACTTTATGCCGTGAATTAACATAGGCTTTTATTGAAAGATTGGTAGTTCCAATGAGAACAGAGTTTAAAAAAATACCTTTTGTCTCAGTTATTACATGTGATTATTTTAGTCTCACCCTTATTATTTTGATGGCAACACTCAATTCCAGGTGGAGGAGCAGGAGACCCTAGCTTTGAATACCCAGCCATTGATGAATTTCCAGAAAATTAAGTCTATATATGTTCTAGTATAATTCAGAATGCCTTCCCCCTCGTACATACTCTTTCTGTTTGAGTTTTTCCACTGGCAGTAAAGAAGAAAAAAAAAGTCCTTTTGACAGTTTACTAAAAACCTGCTTATCTTTGAACCACAAACATATTTTCTTTGAAAGCTGTCTCAAATAAGTGCCAATTGCACAGAGCGGGTGCACAGAGAGAAAAAAATATATGGTTTTGAATTGTGTATCCTGCAGAAGCTTTTTCTATTACAAAGTTTTCTATAATAGTTTTTCTTTGTTGTTTTGTAAGTAATAGGGAAAAAGAAAAGTGTGGTGACATTCAGGGGGATAACAAGTATGGGAAGGGAAAGGAGCTGGCAGCATGCTTCCTCCTGGTCCTCACCAAGCTGGAAGGGCCTACCTTGCAAATGTAGTGGCCTGATTTCAAAGTTGGGGTGGGGGCTTTGGAGTTGAGGTGGTATAAAGACTGCTTGTGGGAAACCTCTGAGATAAGATGACTTCTGATACTTCCTAGAGCAGCTTACTCTACCTCCTTACCTGTTAAAATGGGAGCTTTGTGTTGAAGGAAACCCAGGAAAGGAGAGAAAGGGCAGCTCAGGAGCCCCAGCACTCAATGTAGAACTTCTTCCACCATCCACTAGGAAAAGAAAGCCTTTCTAGGAAAAAGGATTAGCAAGGACAATGAGAGAGTGATGTCAACAAGATGACTGGCTAGAAGCACTTAATGCTTGTCCTCCGCTGCCCTGCAAAGACAGCCACAACAATGAATAAACTGCTGGATTTTGATGAAAATAACTAAACAGGGCTGAAGTGCATCAAAGGAGTAACAGACACCCTTTAGACCACAGAAACCAGGATGGACACATAGAGAAGGGAAGTGCCTCGCTTCTGCTACCCCATCCCCAAGGTGGGATCAGTTCAAAACCAAGGAGTTGCTTCTCTCTGTGAGAAAAAGGTGAGCAAGAAGACTCCTGGAAGCACACATCATCGATGTGGACACTTGTAGTGCTCTCCACTGGGGACTCCTGCCGAGGGGCTCAGGTCAGCTGAGGGAGCTGGTTGGTGTCCACCCGGCTGCACTTTCTCCAGAGAAGCAGCTGACACTGTGTCCTGTGCCCTGTGACCCATATGGGTACTGCACTGCACCATCTTTGAACCTGAACCACTGCTGGAGTGTGTCTGGCTCTGGTGCAGTTAGCCACAGCACCCTTTCATCCCTGAGGCTTTGTTGCCACCGAACCACCATTACCTGCTGGCTCACCATCCCTAAGCTGAGCTGCTGCTACACCCTACCCCAGGGGCCAAGCTGGTGTGGAGCTGCTCTACCTGCCCCTCCCAGTCACTATTATGTTTCGCCCCTCAGAGCCTAAGCTGAAGCAGCACCCTGCATCCTGGGGAATCGGTGCCTTGTCTGCCCAGAGCAGTAAGGCTCTCTGTGCCTGAGCTAAAGAGGTACATCAGCTTCTGGGGAAATGGAGCCTTAGCCAGACTGAGCAGCTGCACATCCCTGGGCTGATCTGACATGGTATCCCACATCCCAGGGAAACAGGGTGTTGGTTGAGCTGGGACACCTTGCCCTGCTGGTTGAAGAACTGTAATACCCTGCTTCCCTAGAACTGGACTAGCCTTGCAGGGTATGAGACACCCCTCTTCTTGGGAAGTGTAGTCATCACTGTGCTGTTCCCTGCCTTCCAGGATGCAAGCAGCAGCTAGGCTTTGCCATTTTGGGTACCTTGTTGCTGCTGCATGTGTCCATACAGGGTCTGGGATGCTTCTGTCTCTCACCATATGGGGGTCTAGAGTTACCACTATGAGGTAGGCACCTCATTCACTGGGGCCTGAATTGCCACTGTGGCTGTTGGCACTGGTTCCCAAATTGTAGCTTTACCTTGCTCTCTGGGCTCAAATCGTCAAAGCACCCCTTCTTCCTCAGGGAAAGGCCAGTTCTGTGTCCTGTCCCCCGGGGTCAGAGTCACAACTACAACCCAGCTCCCGGGGCCTGCCTCAGTTGCTTGGTTGTGCCTCAGAATCACAGATCCTGGTGTGTAGGCAATCTGCCTCCAACCCTGCCTTGGAGAATGAACCTTCATCTCAGAACCCAGGTGCCAGAACAAGCTCATGAAACCCTGAACCCAGGACTCCTGCTCCATGGATATTCTGAGAACCTGTACCCTGGAACTCAGTACTGCTGCAGCTGCTTGAGGGCTATGTCAGACCTGACATCAAGAGAGATCTCATCTAAGACTCACTGTTGTATGGAAGGAAAGAACAGAAGGACATCAAAAGCCCTTGTCACCAAAGACCCTGACAACCTTTGCTACCACCACCACTGCCCCAAACTCCTACATCCTAGTCTACTCAGACACCCACAGTCATTGCTGACATTGATCACAGCTGAAGAAGATTCACAGAGGATTTACGACTGCTTCTACTAGGAACTTAGAGTCACCATGCCCTACCCAATTGGCACAGTAAGACCCATCTGCAAGTGAAAATCTTTCCCTATAAAAGCCACTCTGTAAAGTTTGGAAGAGGTGATTGTTTCACCAGATGTGCAGACATCAATGCAAGGACACAAGAAACATGAAAAAGCAAGGAAACAGGACATTGCCCAATTAACACAATAATTCTCTAGTAACTTACTCCAAGAAAAGAAAATTTATGAATTTTCTAAAAAGGAATTCAAAATAATGATTGTGAGGAAACTCTGTGAGATTTGAGATAAGATAGATAGGCAATTCAGTGAAATCAGAAAAAAATTCATGATCTGAATGATAACCTCAACAGAGATAAATATCATTAAAAAGAACCAAATAAAGGCGAAAGATTTATTCGATCTGAAGAGAAACATGGATGTAGCTGGAAACCATCATTCTCAGTAAACTATCGCAAGAACAGAAAACCAAACACCACATGTTCTCACTCATAGGTGGGAATTGAACAATGAGATCACTTGGACACAGGAAGGGGAACATCACACACCAGGGCCTATTGTGGGGAGCAGGGAGGGGGGAAGGATAGCATTAGGAGATATACCTAATGTAAGTGATGAGTTAATGGGTACAGCACACCAACATGGCACATGTATACATATGTAACAAACCTGCATGTTGTGCACATGTACCCTAGAACTTAAGGTATAATAATAAAAAAAATAAATAAAATAGAAGAATGTTACTTAGCATTGTTATTAATAAAGTATTATTCTCTTCTTAATAATTTTCTTATAGACAAACCACACCAATAGAACTAAAGAAGATACGTTCTTTCACCCGCATACTTGTTCATTCAATGTACATTTGTTCCAAATAATCTTTAAAAAAAAAGTTCTCACACATCTTTGGATATGTAAAAAGTAGGCAAAGTAATTGAAAAAAAAAAAAAAGAACCAAATAAAAATCTTGGAGTTGAAGAATTCAGTGAATGAAATAAAAACTAGAATAGAAAACTTCAATGGCAGACTAGATCAAGCAGAAGAAAATCTCTGAACTTGATGATAGGTCTTTTTAAATTACCTAGTCAGAGGGAAAAAAAAGAAAAATGAACGAAGGAGTGAAGTCTGCAGAACTTATGAAATGCCATCAAGTGAACAAAGATTCATATTAGGAGAGTTGCAGAAGGATAAGGGACAAAGGTAGGAAGAGAAAGCTTATGAAATAATGAAATAATTGCAGAAAACTTCCAGATTCTTGGAAGAGATTTGGACATCCAGATCTGTGAAACTCAAAAGTCCCCAAACAGATTCAACCCGAAGTCGTTCTCTCTGAGGTACATTATAATTAAACTATCAAAAGTCAATGACAAAGAGAGAATTTAAAAAGAACAAGAGAAAAGTGTCAACTCACATATAAGGGAAATCATCATTAGAATGTCAGTGAATTTCTTAAGAGAAACGTTACAAGCCAGGAGAGAATGGGATGAAAATTTTAAACTGCCGAAAGGAAAAAGAACATCAGCCAAGAATACTATACCCATTAAAGCTGTCCTTCAGGAATAAAGGAGAAACAAAAGTCTTTTCTAGGCCAGCAAAAGTTGAGAGAATTTATCACCACTAAACCTACCTAACAAGAAATACTTAAGAGAGTTCTTTGAGTAGAAACAAAAGGTTGTGAATTACTAATATAACAACATATGAAAGTACAAAATTCAGTGGTAAAGGTCAAGTCCATAATACTTCATTATTGATATGATACTCTGTAAATCATGTATATCTTTAGTATAAAGGTCAAAAGTCGAAACAGTCAAAAATAATGATAGCTACCATTAATTAAGAAATACTTAATATAAAAAGATGTAAATTGTTACATCAAAAATATAAATTGTTGGGAGAGGGCAAAAGTCAAGAGTTTTTATATGAGAATGAAATTAAGTTGTTATCAGCATAAAATTCCTATTATAGCTGTATGATGTTTTGCATAAACCTTATGGTAACTACAAAGCAAAACCTATAGCATGTATACCAATGATAAAGAGAAAAGAATAAAAATTTAGCACTACAGAAACTTACCAGATTACAAAGATAGAAAACAAAAGAGGGAGAAGGGAACAAAGGATTTATGAAACAACCAGAATACAATTAATAAAATGGCAATAATAATTCCTTACCTGTCAATAATTATAATGAATATAAATGGATTAAATTATCCAATCAAAAGACATAGACTGGTTAAATTGATTAAAAAAATAAGGTCTAACTATATGCTACCCACAAGAGACCCATTTTAGCCTTAAGGACACACATAGGCTGAAAGTAAAGGAATGGAAGAAGATATTCCATGTAAATGGTAACCAAAAAAAGAGCAGGGGTGGCTATACTTATACTGATAAAATAGATTTTAAGTATGAAACTGTCACAAAAGACAAACAAGGTCACTAATGATAAAGGGCTCAATTAATCAAGAGGACATAACATCTGTAAATATATGTGCACCCAATCTGAGAGCACCTAAGACAAATATTAATTGACATTAAGGGAGAAATAGATAGCAATACACTAATAGTAAGGAACTTTAATATCCCACTTTCACAGATCAAACAGATGAAAATTAATAAGGAAATACTGTAATTGAACTGCACTTGAGAAAAAAATGGACCTAACAAATATATACAGAACTTTCCATCCAGTAACAGCAGAATATACATTCTTCTCCAGTGCACATGGAACATTCTCCAGGACAGACCATATGGTAAGCCACAAAATAAGTCTTAACAAACTTAAGAAGATTGGAATCATGTCAAATATTGTTTATGACCACAATTATATGACACTACGAATCAACAACAGGAATATTTTTGGAAAAGTCAATAATATGTGGAAATTAAACAACATGCTCCTGAACAACCCAGTGGGTCAAAGAAGAAATCAAAAGGGAAATTTAACAATATCTTGGCCAGGCACAGTGGCTCACACCTATAATCCCAGCACTTTGGGAGATGGAGGTGGACAGATCACTTGAGGAGTTCGCGACCAGCGTGGGCAATAAGTGAGACTATATCTGCAGAAAATAAAACATATTAGCTGAGCTTGGTGGCGCGCGCCTGTAGTTCCAGCTAATCAGAAGGCTGAGGTGGAAGGGTGGCTTAAGCCTGGGAGGCAGAGGTTTCAGTGAGCCAAGATTGTGCCACTGGACTCCAGCCTGGGTGATAGAGCCAGACCCTATCTCAAACACACACACACACAATAAAATAAAATAAATAAATAAAAATATCTTGAGATGAAAGATGGTGAAGACATAACATACCAAAACCTATGATGCAACAAAAGTGGTTCTGGGAGGGAAGTTCATGACTGTAAATGCCTACATTAAAAAATAAGAAATAGTTCATATGGGCCGGGTGCGGTGGCTCAAGCCTATAATCCCAGCACTTTGGGAGGCTGAGACGGGCGGATCACGAGGTCAGGAGATCGAGACCATCCTGGCTAACACAGTGAAACCCCGTCTCTACTAAAAAATACAAAAAACTAGCCGGGCGAGGTGGCAGGCGCCTGTAGTCCCAGCTACTCAGGAGGCTGAGGCAGGAGAATGGCGTAAATCCGGGAGGCGGAGCTTGCAGTGAGCCGAGATCCGGCCACTGCACTCCAGCCTGGGCGACAGAGCGAGACTCCGCCTCAAAAAAAAAAAAAAAAAAAAAAAAAGAAATAGTTCATATGATAATAAGAAAGATTTCAAATAAGTAGCCTTCCACCTCAGATAAGTAGCCCAACATTACACCTCAAGGAACTAGAAAAAGAAGAACAAGTTAAACCCAAAGTTAACAGAAGTAAGGAAATAATAAAAATCAGAACAGAAATAAATCAAATGGGGATAGAAAAACCATAGAAAAAATTAACTGAGTTTTTTTTTTTAAACATAAACAAAATTAACAAACTCTTAGACTAAGAAAAAAAGAGAAGACTCAAATATATGAAATCAGAACCGAAAGTGGAGACATTATAACAGAAACCTCAGAAATAAAAAGCTTCATAAGGAGCTATTGTGAACAATTATATGCCAAGAAATTTGATAACCTAGAGGAAATGGATAAATTCTTTGTAAAACCAAGGTTTTGCCAAGGTTGAATCAGGAAGAAATAGAAAGTCTGCACAGAGCAATAACAAAGACATTGAAGTAGTATTTAAAAACCTCCTAACAAAAAAAGCCCAGGACCAGATGGCTTTATGGCTGAATTAAACTACATTTTCAAAGAAGAATTACTACCAAAACTTCTTAAACTCATCCAAAAAATAGAGCTGGAGGGAATACTTCCTAATATGTTTTCTGAAGCCAGCATCACCTTGGTACCTAAACCAAAGACACCACAGTAAAGAAAACTACAGGTCAGTATCAGTATCTCTGATGAATATTGATGTAAAAATCATCAATAATATTTTAGCAACTCAAATTCAGCAACAAATCAAGAAGATTATGATCACAATGAAGTGAGCTATATCCCTGGCCATGCAAGACTAGTTTAGCATATGCAAATTAACCAATGTGATACTTGCATTAACATACAAAACCACACGATCATATAAACTGATGCAGAAAAAGCTTTCAACAAAGTTCAACATCCTTTCTTGATGAAAACTCTTAACGGTTTAGGTATAGATGGAAGGTTTCTCAGCATAATAAAGTTCAGTTATGAAAAACCCACAGCTAGCATCATAATCAATGAGGAGAAACTGAAAGCTTTTCTTTTAAGATCTGCTGTAGGGTAAGAATGCCCACACTTGCCATTTCTATTCAACGTAGTACTGGAAGTGTTAGCAAGAGCAATCAGACAAAAAAGAAATAAAAAGCATTCAAGTTGGAACAAAATAAAATTATCACTAATTACAGACGTCATGATCCTTTATGTAGAAAACCCCAAAGACTCCACCAAAAAGCTGTTAGATCTCAATAAAGTCGCAAGATGTAAAATAAAGATACAAAAATCTCTTGTATTTCTATACACAAATAACAACCTAGATGAAAAATTCAAGAAAAAATTTCATTTCTAATAGCATCAAAAATAAAACCAGATGAAATACTTAAGAATAAATTTTACCAAGGAAGTAAAAGACATACACTGAAAACTATAAAACATTGATGAAAGAAATTGAAGAGTACACTGAAAACTATAAAACGTTGATGAAAGAAATTGAAGAGGACACAAATAGATATTTCATGCTCATGAATTGTAAGAATTAATATTATTAAAATGTCTATACTACCTAAGGCAATATGTATAGATCCAATGCAATCCCTATCAAAATCCCAATGGCAATCTTCACAGAAATGTAAAAAAAAAAAAAAACCTAAAATTTATGTGGAACCACATTAAACCCTGAATAGCCAAAGTACTACTCAGTAAAAAAACAAAACAAAACAAAAAACAAACAAAAAAACAGTTGGAGGCATCACATTTCCTGATTTAAAATTATATTATGAAGCTATAATAATCAAAACAACATGGTCCTGGAAAAAAGCAGACACATAGACTTATGGAATAGGATAGAGAGCCCAGAAATAAATCCAAACATAGGTGGTCAACTAGTTTTTGAGAAGGGCAACAAAAATACACAATGGAGAAAAGAATAGTCTCTTTAATAAATGGTGCTGGGAAAACTGGATTTCCATGTGCAAAAGAATGAAATTGGACCCTTATATACAAAAATCAACTCAAAATGGAGAAAAGACTTAAATGTAAAACCTGAAACCATAAAAGTCCTAGAAGAAAATATAGGGGGTAAACTCCTTGACAGTGACCTTGACAGTGATTTCTTGGATGTCACACCAAAAGCTCAGTCTACAAAAGCAAAAATAAATAAATGGGACTACATCAAACTAAAAAGCTTCTGCACAGCAATGGAAACAATTAACAAACATATTGGGAAAAATATTCACAAATCATGTATCTGCTAAGGGTTAATATCCAAAATTTATGAAGAACTCATACAACTCAATAGCAAAAAAACATGTAACCCAATTAGCAATGTGCAAGGGACATTAGTATACATTTCTCCAAAGATGACATAAAAATGGCCCACAAGTACACAGAAAGGGGCTCAGCATCACTAATCATCAGAGAAATACACATTAAAACTACTGTGCAATATCACTTCACACCTGTTAGGATAACTGTTGTCAAAAAGACAAAAAGATAAGTGTTGGTGAGGGTGTGGAGAAAAGGAAACTCCCGTACGCTGTTGGTGGGAATATATATTGGTGTAGCCATTATGAAAAACAGTATGGAGGTTAGTAAACAAATTGAAAATAGAACTACTGTATAACCCAGCAATTGCTCTTCTGGATATATACTCAAAGGAAATGAAATCACCACCTCATAAAGATACCTGCAGTCACATGTTCATTGTACCATTTTTCACAATAGCCAAGATAGAGAAACACCTAGGTGCCTGTCAGTGGACTAATGGATAAAGACACTGTGTGCATATATATATGTATATAGTGTGTATGTGTGTGTATATATATGTACACTATATATATTTCAGATTGAAGAATACTCCATTGTGTATATACACACACATTGTACAATGTGTGTACACATATATGCAATGGAATATTATTCAACCTTAAAAAAGGAGGAGGTCTTAACATTTGCTACAACATGGATAAACAGGGAGGAATTATGCTAAGTGAAATAAGCCAGACACAGAAAGAAAAATATTTCATGATCTCATTTATGTGTGGAATATAGAAAAACAAAAAAAGGTTAGATATATATAGAGAATAAAACATTCATTACCATGTTCACGATGGGAGAAAGGAAATGGGAGTTGTAGGTCAAAGAATACAAAGTAGCAAATATGTAGGATGTGCAAGTTGATCTAATGTGCAACATGAGAACTGTAGTTAATAATAGTGTATTGTATTCAGGACTTTCGCTGAGTGAGTAGACAGATTATAGCTACTTTTGTCACTGGGAAGGGGGATAGGTAACTATGTGAGCTGATGGATATATTAATGTGTTCCACTATAGTAACCATTTTACTGTGTGTGTGTGTGTGTGTGTGTGTGTGTATGTATATATAAAATACTTTAAATATACACAATAACATTTATGTTTTTAAAAAGAAAGGACAATGGAACAGCGAACTGCAGAGCAGAACTATCACCTACCTATACAGCATTTTTCTGCTGGAGAGTAGGGCTTTTGCCTTGGGGAAAACTGTATATTGTAAACAAGAGCAATGGAAGGGTTTAGCAGAACTACTTCCTGAGTGGAGGAAATGACTCTTCTCACTGGGGGTTTTCCTGAGTTCTTACCGAGCTCCAATCTGTCAGTCTCCACTTTGAGCAAGGTGTTGAGCTCCTAGCTGTGGGGCGATGGGAAAATGCAAGGAAAATCCAGGCCCAGAACTGGAATTGGTGTTTTTCACAGAGGTAGGGAATTGGCTTTTGTGCAGTACACAAAATAGGGGTCACATCTGTAGGAGAAATAAATGAAAAGAGAAGGAACTTTCACATTTTTATGTTAAAATAACCACCCCCACAATCATCTAACTGATGAAAGCATGCCTATTGCTTTTGTTTTTTAATGCGTATGAGCTTGGCAGGTGGTCACAGTGTCCTCTTCATCTTAAGATCTTAGATTAGATGTTTCTTAGTTAGGACTTGCCACGTGTCATTTATTCATAAGACTGATGTATGAATAGTTTCCAAGGAATCTTTAAGCGTGATGATTTAAAAATCAAAGCTACTTCTCAGTTGTTACACACACACATCTGATCCAAACACACACTATCATTTCATTTGAGTAGGTGTTATAGCTTGTTAATAAGGCCAGTGTTATGACTTTGAGCTTTGTGTTAACCAGTTATTTGGTGGTCACATGTTATGCTCATGACCTTGACTATTGGTCAAATGAGAGTGGAAGAAGGGGCAGTGGGTGGAACCTCAGCTTGATCCAATAGGGAGAGCCTTGGCCTGGAGGTTAAGAAATTTAGGATCTAGTAGTTTCAATCCCAGCTGGACTATTTACATGCTCAAGGATCTGCTGCTGTGGCTTCTTTTCTCATCCGTAAAAGGATGCACTTATAATATCTAGGTGATTTCTTAAGATCTCATCCATCCCTCACATACTACGATTCATTCAGCCAATAGTTATTAATGGCCTCCTGTGTATCAGGCACTGTACTATGAATATGGCTCTGAGCTGGACAGAGAGATGCTGTCTTTCTTCTCCTAGAACTTACCATCTAATGAGAGAGACAGATATTAAAGACATGATGATGTAAGTAATCATTTAAATAATTTAAATCAAATTTCAATTGTGATAAGTGACATGAAAGAGAAGTACAGGGTATTTTCACAGTGCATGACAAGGAGACCTCACCTGGTTTGGGAGTTCAGGGTACCTTGGAGAAAATCCCCAAAGGGCAAGTCTGGATTGAGTGGAACTTCTGAGAGCTCCACTCAATATCTCCAAGCACAGAGAACACATAATATCTTAATTTTCCACAAGTGCAAAATTAAAATTGCCAAACAGACCAGGCAAAACCAAAATGGAGTCAGTCATGCTAAATGCCACATAATCAAACGGAAACTTTAAGGAATCAGACAGATACCCTGAAAGACTAGTTTTTTCCCTGAAAACAGAACATTCCAGTCTACCTGAGTTAGCAAAAATAGGAAGACCCCTCTGCTTTAACTTTTACCAAAAATGTAACCTGTAGTAACCTGATGTTAACCAGTTGCCTTTTTTTTTCTATTGTTCTGTCTCCTTTTTCTCATCTTACAAAACTTATTGTTCTTCCATTGCCCAGTGAGAGCTCTCATTCTATTTTGTAGAATGGAGACTAGCCTGATCCATGAATTATTAATAAATGCCAAGTCAATCTATAACCAAATTTGTTGTAATTTTGTCTTTTAACAACTCTAATTACACTTTATTTTTGCTTCTTTAATGATGCTTATTGCTTCCTATCTTGTTAATTTTATTCACCTAAGTGTCCGTTTGTTGCTTAATTTAACATTTATTCAGAACTAAGTCCAGTTATAGGTTATGGGACTCCCACAAACTGAGAGGGGACCCTACCTCTCCAGGAAAGTTCTGTCTGTTAGATAGGCATGTAAGCAAATGGCTGTAATATAACATGAACAGGAGCTAACCAATTAAGAGCATCATGTGAGCTACATGAGGGTAGGACTGATTGTTCCGCAACCTTTATTCATTTATGTATTCTTTCAATAAATACAGATATGCTTCATTTTATTGTGCTTCGCTCTATTGCCCATCACAGATGCTGTGTTTTACAAGTTAAAGCTTTATGGCAACCCTGAGTTGAACAAGTTTACTGGTGCCATTTTTTCGAACAGCACATGCTCTCGTCATGTCTTTGTGCCACACTTTGGTAATTCTCACAATATTTCCGACTTTTTCGCTATTGCTATATGTGTTATGGTGGCCTGTGACCAGTGATCTTTGGATGTTCCTATTGTAATTATTTTGGGGCATCATGAACCACACCCATATAAGATGGCAAACTTAATTGATAAATATTGCATGTGTTGGACTGTCCCACCAACCAGTCATTCCCTCATCTCTCTCCCTCTCTTCAGACCTATTTCCTGAGACACAAGAACATTGAAATTAGGCCAATTAATTAGGCCTACAGTGGCCTCTAAGTGTTCAAGTGAAAGGGAGAGTCACATGTCTCTCACTTTTAATCAAAAGCTAGAAGTGATTAAGCTTAGTGAATGATTAAGCTTAGTGAATGATTAAGCTTAGTGAGGAAGACCCGTTGAAAGCAGAGATGGGCCAAAAGCTAGGCCTCTTGCACCAAGCAGTTAGCTAAGTTGTGAATGCAAAGGAAAAGTCTTGAAGGAAATTACAAGTGCTCCTGCAGTGAACACAGCCTTATTGCTGATATGGAGAAATTTTAGTGGTCTACATAGATCAGACCTGTCACAATACTTCCTTAAGCCAAAGCCTAATTTGGAGCAAGGCCATTACTCTTTTCAGTTCTGTGAAGGCTGAGAGAAGTGAGAAAGCTACCGAAGAAAAGCTTGAAGCTAGCAGAGTTGGTTCATGAGGTTTAAGGAAGGAAGCCATCTCTATAACATAAAAGTGCAAGGTGAAGCAGCAAGTGC
Organism: Mandrillus leucophaeus; assembly: GCF_000951045.1. NCBI lineage: Eukaryota > Metazoa > Chordata > Mammalia > Primates > Cercopithecidae > Mandrillus > Mandrillus leucophaeus. The sequence goes on along the minus strand of NW_012103098.1, from coordinate 687,335 downwards.
TGATGTAGAAAGTATAGCAAGTTATTCAGAAGGTTTAAGATCTAAGATAATTGATGAAGGTGGCTATAGAAAACATGTAAGGCTGGTGCAACAGCCTTATATTTGAAGAAGATACTATCTGGGACTCTCCTAGTTAAAGAGGGTAAGTCGGCTGGGCGTGGTGGCTCATACCTGTAATCCTAGCACTTTGGGAGGCCAAGGCAGATAGATCAAAAGGTCAGGAGTTTGAGACCAGCCTGGCCAACATGGTGAAACCCTATCTCTATAAAAATACAAAAAAAAAAAAGAAAAGAAAAGCCAGACGTGGTGGCTTGCACCTGTAATCCCAGTTACTCAGGAGGCTGAGGCAGGAGAATTGCTTGAACCTGGGAGGCAGAGGTTGCCGTGAGCCAAGATCGCACCACTGCACTCCAGCCTGGGCAACAGAGCAAGACTCTGTCTCAGGAAAAAGAAAAAAAAAGAGAGAGGAGAAGTCAGTGCCTGGCTTCAGAGCTTCAAAGGTCGGGCTGACTCTCTTATTAGGGGCTAACGCAACTGGTGACCTTAAGTTGAAGCCAATGCTTACTTACCATTCTTAAGTTCTTAAGAACCCTAGGGCCCTTAAGAACTATGCTAAATCTACTCTACCTGTGCTCTGTAAATGGAACAACAAAGCCTGGATGACTGCACATCTGTTTGCCGCATGGTTTACCGAATATTTTAAGCCTACTGTTGAGACACACTGCTCAGAAAAAGGATTCCTTTCAAAATGTTGCATCTCATTAACAATGCACACCTAAGTGCTTTGTTGGAGATGTACAAGGAGATTAATGTTGTTTTCATGCCTGCTAACGCAACATCCATTCTGCAGTCCATGGATCAGGGAATAATTTCAACTTTCAAGTCTTATTATTTAAGAAATGCAGTTAGTAAGGCTGTAGCCACCATAAATAGTGATCCCTCTGGTCTGGGCAAAGTAAATTGAAAACCTTTTGGAAAGGATTCACCACTCTAGATGCCACTAAGAATACTTCTGATTCATGAAAGGGAGTAAAAATATCAGCATTAACAAGAATTTGTCAGAGTTCTAAGCCTCATGGATGTCTTTGAGGGGTTCAAGACTTTGGTGAAGGAAGTTACAGTAGATGTGGTAGAAATAGCAAGAGGACTAGGATTAGAAATGGAACCTGAACATGTGATTGATTTGCTGCAATCTCATGATAAAACTTTAATGAATGAGAAGTTGATCCTTATGGATGAACAAAGTGGCTTCTTGAGGTGGAAACTACTCCCAGTGAAGATGCTGTAAACATTGTTGAAATGACAAGGAGGAATTTAGAATGTTTCACAAAGGTTCTAAAGGATAAGGCAGCAGCAGCGTTTAAAAGGATTGACTCCAGTTTTCAAAGTTCTACTGTGGGTAAAGTGCTATCAAACAACATTGCATGCTCCTGAGAAATCTTTTGTGCAAGGAGAAGTGAATTGATGAAGCAAACTTCATTGTTGTCTTATTTGAAGATATTGCCACAGTCACTCCAGCCTTTAGCAACCATCACCCTGATCAGTCATCAGCCATCAACATGGAGGCAAGACCCTCCACCAGCAGAAAGATTATAATTCACTAAAGACTCAGATGATCTTTAGCATTTTGTGTCAATAAAGTATTTTAAAATTAAGGTATGCACATTTTTTAGACATAATGCTATTGCACACTGAATAGACTATGGTATAGTATAAACATAACTTTTATGTGTACTGAGAAACAAAAAAATTCATATGATTTGCTTTATTGCAATATTTGCTTTATCGTGGTATTTTGGAACTACACCTGCAATATCTCTGAGGTATGCCCATATTCACTGAATACCTGTTACAATCCAGACATTGTGCTAAACAAAGGCAATAGAAAGATCCAAGTGAAACAAAAAACAGAAAAGAGCCAGGATATCACCTGTTTGATGTACAGTTACACAAACTGCTGCTTAGCTACAGTTGTGATGAGTGTTGCTTTTTATTTTATTTTGTAAAATTTGCATACAGTACAATGTGTAGGTCTGAAAACTTGAAGTTTGACTTGATAAGGAGAGTTCCTTTCTGCCCTCTTTGCTTTCAGCTTCCTTCTGTCCTCCACAGTAAACCATTCTTGTGATTTCTCACATCATAAATTAGTTTGATATATTCTTGAACTTTATAAAAAATATAGTAGTATAGTACATAGTCGTTTGTGTCTGGTTTCTTTTATTGATCATGATGTCTGAAATTCATCCACAGTGTTGGATGAATTCCTCCTTCTTTTCTGATGTAAACATTGGGTGCTGTACATTTCCTTCTAAACAGTGCTTTCACTGTATTCTCCTTTCTCTCATTTTAATATATCCTGTTTTCATTGTCTTTCAGTTCAAAATATTTTCTAATTTTCCTTGTTAATGCTCCTTTTTAACCTGTAGTATTAAAGTCTTCAAATATGATTGTGGATTCATTTATTTGTTTAGTTCTAATGGATTTTCATTCATGTATTTTGAAACTTTTTATTAGGTGTTACACATTTAGGATTGCTTTGTCTTCTGGTTAATGCTATAATTTTATCTTTTAGATTTTATCTTTTATCATTAAGAAATATTCTTATTAGTGTGGATATTCCTGGTTTTGCAGCACTAGCTTTTATATGCTGTATCTTTTTTCTGTACCTTTACTTATAACCTGTCTGCAATTCTGGTCTTGTTCTTTTTTTTTTCTTTTTTTTTTTTTTCAAGTCTGAGAACCTCTGCCTTTTAGTTGGATGGTTTAGTCATTTACACTTTATGTAATTATTGATATAATTGGATTTGCCTTCTTATTTACTTTCTCTCTTTTTTTGTTGTTGTTGTTCATTTCTTTTCCTGTCTTCTTTTGAGTTAATTGAATGTGCTTTAGCACATCATTTATTTTCGCTATTGGCTTTAAATCTACCTTAATTTTTGGTATTATGTATCTTTTATATATGTTATAAATCTCATAATGTAACATTATTTTTGTTTTGCTTTTGATTTTGCTTTAAATGGCTGTCTTCTAAAGAAATTAATGTAAAGACATAGTAATATATTTACCTACATATTTACCATTTCTGACACTCTTCATTCCTTCATATTGAGTTGAGTTTCCATTTGTTATTTCTCTTCAGCTTAAAGAACCCCTTTCAGCAATTTTTAATTTTTGCTTTGCAAGTCTGGTAGCAATACCACTCAGCTTTTGTTTATCTAAAAATATCTTCATTTTACCCTTATTTTGGAAGGATAATTTTGCTGGAGATAGAATTGTGAGTTGACAGCTAATTTTTTTTTTCTTTTAGCATTTTAAGGATGTAATTCCATTCTCTTCTGATCTTTAGGGTTTTTGATGATGTATCCACCAACATTTGTATCTTTGTTCTCCTGTATTCAGTGAATCATTTTTTTCTTCTGCTTTCAAGCATTTCCTCATTATGTTTGATTTTCAGTGTACTACACAGTGTGATAAGGATGTTTCTAGATGCATATATATATATATATATTTTTTTTTTTTTGGTGCTTGTTCTGCTTGGAGTTTGCTGACATTTTAAAATATTCTAACTATATTTGGAAATTTTAAAATAATTAGTTCTTCAAAATTTTACTTGCCCTTTTCTCTTTATATTTTCTTCTGGAACTTAAATGACATATATGTTAGATTGCTTAATATCCTCACTGTGGCTCTTTTTATTTGTTTCCAATCTATAATTTATCTATAAGTTTATTAACTTTTTCTTCTTTAGTCTCCAATCTTCCATTAAAATTATTAAATTATTTAGTGACTGTTTTATTTCATATATTGTATTTTTAGTTCCTGGATTTTCATTAAATCTTTTTTTTTTTTTTTTTAGTTTCCATTTCTTTGCTGAAATTCTCCATCTATACACTGATTTTTTTAAGTCTTTGAACATACTGACAATAACTGTTTTAAATTCCTTCTCTGGTAATTTCACCATCTGGTTCCTTTCTGTTTCTTTTGACTGCTTTTTTCTTTTTAAGTCACTTTTTTTTTTTTTGCCTCTTCACTTGTCTAGTAATTTCTTGTAGTATACTAGACGTTGTGTTACGTGTTTTACTGATTTGTATACATTTACTTATAAGTTTCATCCATGTAATGTAAGTTTAAATCAATTAAATTTATACTAGGAAATAGTTTAAATCAATTAAATTTATACTAGGAAACAATTATTAAAGAGATGAAAAGGAGAGAATGATATACTACATAGCAGGGCAGCCTCCAGTGGTTTGATCTTGTACATTCTAACATTATATCAGCAGTGAGAACAGCATTGACTTATTCATTCCAAAAGAACTACACAAGGTCATCTTCTAGCTAAATGAGAGAGAAAAATGCATTTCTGTTACAGAATCTCAAAATGTAAACATTGTTTCTCAAAACCTTATAACTTTGACAACTTAATTGTATTAGTGCCATCCCCTGTTCTAAATCTGTATTAAGGTATTGATATTAACAAGTTTAAAGACAAAAAGTGCAATTTACAGCAATGATAATTGATAAGGTTTTGTTTGAACTGTCATTTTATTTTACAATTTAGAGGAAGAAAATACCATTATTTGCTTCTTCCAAAGTTGTCTTTTATTTGCCTGTGCAAAGTTTCCACATGAGTGACCTTCTTTTTTTCTTTGCTGCTTATGTGTTTAGAAACTCTGGTCTTTTTATTTCTAATTGCATGAATAATGAACAACTTGGAAAAACTCCTATATGTTTTCCCCATTGCCCTAATCTTTCTTGTTCCAACATTTTTTTTCTGTTGTGACTATAGGTCTTAATTTGTGGGTAATGGTGGCTACAGAAGTCTGAATTGTTCGTTTAGAAAGTGAATTCTTTCCTACCAAAGTCTTTGGCTCTTTTATGATTCTTTTAACTTTTTTTTTTTTTTCCAAACTGGGCTTTCTCAAAGCCTGGGGATATTTATTTTAAATAAATAGTTGTTTCAAACACATTTGTTTTAAATAATTCATTTTAAAAACAATATGTCAGCAATTTCAATTTTATTAAATATTTCAACGAACAATTACTTCTAAAGTTTCGTTTTATTGTTTTTACATGCGCAACGTGATTGTGGTGTTTCAGACGTCAGACATTTTGTAAAGGGGGCATCTGGGGACACCAGAGCGTTCTTGGCATATCCAAAATTATGGTAGATAAACCCTTCATGGTTCTGTTAATTATAATATTCAGAGTCCCACAGTACATTTCCATAAAACTTAGTGTTTCTTTCATTAAGATGGCTGACTGCAGAAATCATTGGCAGACCCCAGAAATTACCTCAGCATGTTTCTCCAGAAAATTCTGTGGCAGTAAGGGGAATGCCTTTAGATTGTTGATTATTCACTAAGAATCTTGTGATCCAGGGATTTTCCAACTACTATTTAATTTTTAAATTAAACCTTGAATCTGGTGGCAATCCAGAAAGTAAACAACTCACCGTAAATTTTCCACTCTTATTTATGTCTGTTAATTTACCTGATAGGAATTAGAATTAATTATTTTCTACTTTCAGGTTATTTTGTGATGTAGATTTTTATAATATACATATCTCCAAGCATATGCCTGTGGCATGGTAATCCTAATATCTTCCAATTAAAAATTATTTTATGACTAACAACTTTAGGATATTTCTCTTTGTTGGTTAATAATACTAACAGGATATAGTAACAATGATAAGAGTAATAGACACCATTATTGATAATGTATTAAGTACAGGCAGTGGTATAAGTCCTTCACAGACATTATTTCATTTATTCTTCTCCATATAATCCTATGGGGTAGGTACTATTTTACATATGGAGAAACTAAAGATTGAGAGGCGAAGTGATGGACCCAAGGTAAGACAACAGTGGATGGACGAATCACACCCAAGTCTTGCTGGCTTCAAAGACCAGTAAACCATATTGCCTCTCAGGACCATAGATTGTAACACTGACCTTACTTTTCACCGGACAAAATCTTGTGAAGAAATAAATTGAAGATGAAATTTAGGGATTATTTGAAAGGTATGTCAAATAATTCAAAAATAAATTTTCTAGAATGGTAAATTCTGACCCAGAAACACATGAAACAAACAAACAAACAAACCCTCTAAACTAGATATAATAATTTAGTAAAAATGATTAAACATTGCTTTATTATTATTACAAATGTATACTTAAGGGAAACAATTTCTCATTTGGCAATTGGATCTATTCTCCACATAGCACGTGTGATCTTTTAAAACACAAATATGGTCAAGCACTTAGTTGTTGACACTTGCATGTTGCTTACACTTAGAATAAAATATTAACTCCCAGGTCACTTGCAAAGCTCTGCACACTTGCCCAAGATTATGCAGTGGATTGGCAGCTACCTCCAATGTTTTCTCGTGGTGTCTGCTCTGCTCCTGTCTCATTCCCTACCGTTTCTGGAGCCCCCGATAGGATTTTTTTTTTGTTCCTTTTCTGTCTCCTCCAGCAAAATATAAGCTCTGTGAGAGTAGGCACCTGACTTCTAGTAGCATGTCCACAAATGTTTGTTAGAATCTGTTACATCCATAATGGTGACACAGTTAAAAGCCACAGGTGATTGGTTATCATCAGAGTTGTGAATTGTTAGTAATTCATGAAATTGTCATCTGTTTATTTCAATTAGAAAAAAAACCTGATTCTTTCTTTAAAAAAATACTTATAGCTTAATCATGAGATTCAATTATTGCTGTAAAATTCAAACACATTTTCATATACTGACAGGAGATCATTAGTAAAACAGTTGGCTTTTGTTGTTACTGATAATAAATTAATGAGTTTGCTGGTTTTCCTCATCTAGATGATATTTTTCTGCCACTTTATATGCAATTATAAATATATAACTATACCAATTAATTATGAACAAGGTAATTGATTATATTTAATGGCTATTATATTAAATTAATATTTATCAGGTTATTTTATTAAACAGATCTATGCTTATAAAGAAAACATTTTTTAAATTGGAAACAAAAATTGCAAGAGAAATATACTCATACAACTCAAGTTTCCACTGTCAGGCAGGTGTCCACCCATCTCCACAGTCCCATACTCAGAGCTATAGACATAGTATGTCTTTGGCAGGCCGTCTCTTTAAAAATACAGGTAGGAATTCAGAGGGAGGCATAATCGGCTTCTAAGGATGAGTACTTCATAGCAAAAATTGTGTATGTGTTGAGGTTGTGCCTGAATATTTGTGTCAACCAGAAGGTATACTTCTAACATTATCCTCTTGGAATACCTTTAAAAGCCTTGAGAGTCGGTCTTTCATGGAAAATCCTAGATCTGACATTTCACTTGTTTACAGCAAAATAAAACAACAACAGCACAAACAATTGGGAACACAAAGCAACACAAAACGGACTTTCCTATGCTGGTAGTTATTAATGGAGGGTAAAATAATAATTTTCTTTTTTGGAGTATTTTCTTTAGTAGTCAGAGATTCTGAAGTTTTACTAATCAACTCTGTGAACTTGGGCAAGTCATATGTTCTTTCAGACTACGAACTGGGACTGGTTTATTTTCTTTCCTGATCTAGAATTATCAAGTCTTTAAGATTCTGACCTTTTACATGGAAAGGATAGCAACTATTTTTCTGTAGGTTGTGTGCTCATTCTTTTAGGAAATCTAGCAACTTCTACGGATATAACATTATCCTAAGGGAAATAATGTCTGAGAATAAGATTATCTATTCTCTCCCCACCCCTTCAAATAAACATAAACTTTCTACTTTAAAATCGAAACAGGTAAATTCCAAGGAAAAGTTGATTGGATCATTCACACACAGATCCTGCAAATAATTTTATTATTTTAGATGACAGGGGTTCGTGTTTGGTGTGTGGGGTGTGTGTGTGTGTGTGTGTGTGTGTGTCAAGGTTTTACTCCTGTCACCCAGGCTGGAGTGCAGTGGTGTGATCATGGCTCACTACAGCCCGGACCTCCCAGGCTCAGGCGATCCTCCCATCTCAGCCTCCTGAATAGCTGGGACTATAGGCACATGCCACCACACCCAGGTAATTTTTATATTTGTAATAGGAGACATGGTTTTGCCCTGTTGCCCAGGCTGATCTTGAGGTTCTCAGCTCAAGTGATCCATCCACCTCGGCCTCCCAAAGTTCTGAAATTACAGGCATGAGCCACTGCACCCAGCCAAGGGTTCTTTTGATTAATATAAAAGGATATTTTTTTTGGTAATTTTAAGAACTTAACTTTCAAACTGCAATGTCTGTTTTACTCCAGATGTTAGTTTGCTGTCTAGTTGAAGATATTAATATTCAGAGCCAGATTAAACCTTTGCTTTGACTTACTTGGAAGTAATTCTGTCCTGCATATCAATGTATTCATAATCTCTCCTTCTTCCTCAAAAGTTTCAGTTTCACCATGAAATGTTTTTGTGTGTGTATTTTAAAGCCGTTTGTCTTCTTGTTCTGTTTGAGATTGGCTGAAATGTAGAGGTCACTCTGATTAAGAGGAGGAAGCCTGGGCCAGAGGAAAGGGAGGAATTATAGCTTAAAGGCAATATTTTTTGAAATCCAGGTCAAGAAGAATGATGAGCCACAACACAGCTCTTGTCTGGTCAGAATGCCTCTTCGATTACAAGGAAATGAAAGAGGATTCCTTATGTCTGCCTCTGCTGTTTGCTGATTAATGTTCTGGATGAGGTAGATATTCACTGTTGAGAAAATGTCTTCTGAAGACAGAAAGACACAGATCTGAAACCTGGCTTTTTTTCTCACTAGTGGTGAGACTGGGCATATTTCTTATATGCCCTGTTTGTATAGTTAGGAAGAGGATACCCTCCCTACAAGGTGTCAGGCCCCCACAGGCCAGTTGATCTACATGAAGTATTAATATTTAGTACACTCTTTGGTAGAGAAGATGATCCCGATTTGGGTAACCTTTATCATTATTGTGGTCATTATTTTGACCCATACCCTTGAAATACAAAGATGTTGATTATAATTGCATATTTAACCTCTACCTCCTTTGTGGACTGTGGCCTCCAGGGACCACATCTGCTTTCAGCCCTGTCAGCAGAGCTTAAGTACACAGCTGGCGCTCAATAACTATTTGAAGGACTGAATGGCGCAACGAAAAAGTGAAGGATCATCTCAAGAGTTAGATACGCAGTAGGATGAGAGTTAAAATACCATCTGCCAAAGAGAAAAAGTGACAATACTGCCAGCAGAATTGGGAGTCACTTCTGCAGTAGGAAGGCTGTTCGGTCTTGGAACTTGAGCCATGTCAAGCCTCTTTGGACCCTTTTGGCCCACAGGATAGGGTATCCTGTGTCCACAGAGGGGCTGTGCTCAAACCCTTGGTCACACCTATACCTTCCTGGTTGTGGGTGGCAGATAGAAGCCCCCATCTTACTAGTCAGAGAGAACAAAAGACCTGGAACAGTTTCCCTGTACAGTCAGCCAGTTTTGGAGCACTAGGCTAGCTGACTGCTCAGTTTCATTTTCTTGTTCTTTTACACAAGTACCTTTATATATGAGTAGAGAAACACAAACAAGAGACTGCTGCTAGGACACCTTTTATACAGTTCTTCCAATTTCATTAATGGCCTTGAAGGATATCCCTCTTATAATTGCCACAAGTATCCTGCTTTTATTATTAAATACCAGTTATTATATTCTATACTTCTTTTTGACTCTGTGTGCCAGTTTTTTCTGGGACCTTCTGAATTAAAAGTGACATTTAACTGTAGGGCAGATAGTCTGGGAACATGCTGTCCCACCGAAGTTTCCAGGAGCACCTCCATGCTCTTAGACATATCTTAGCAGTTACAGATGTCTGGAATCTGGGGCTTTACTCATTCAGCTCTTATTTTTTATTTTTTTGAGATGGAGTCTCGCTCTTTTGCCCAGGCTGGAGTGCAGTGGCACAATCTCGGCTCACTGCAGCCTCTCCCTCCTGGGTTTAAGCAATTCTCCTGTCTCAGCCTCCCGAGTAGCTGGGACTACAGGTGCATGCCACCATGCCTGGCTAATTTTTGTATTTTTAGTAGAGACGGGGTTTCACCACATTGGTCAAGCTGGTCTCAAACTCCTGACCTCAGGTGATCCACCCGCCAAGGCCTCCCAAAGTGCTGGGATTACAGGCATGAGCTACTGCATCTGGCCTAATCAGCTTTTTTCTCTTCTCTCTTCTTGTCTCTTCTTTTTTGTTTTCTTTTCTTTTTTTGAGATGGAGTCTTGCTCTGTCGCCCAGGCTGGAGTGCAGTGGTGCAGTCTCAGCTCACAGCACCCTCCGCCTCCTGAGTTCAAGTGATTCTCCTGCCTCAGCCTCCCAAGTAGCTGGGACTACAGGCACATGCCACTACACCCAGCTAATTTTTGTATTTTTAGTAGAGATGGGGTTTCACCATGTTGGCCAGGATGGTCTTGATCTCTTGACCTCGTGATCCACCCATCTTGGCCTTCCAAAGTGCTGGGAGTACAAGTGTGAGCCACCACACCCGGCCCCTATTCAGCTTTTAAAGACAACATTACTGTCGGATTAAAATCAGCAAAATTCTCTTTGGTTTACTGTCGTCTATATTGGACTTCATATGCCCCAACTTCAGCTGCAGGTTTTGACCTTGAATCTCAGTGACATCCCTGCCAGGTCCACTTCCAGTCTCAGGTTATCATTTGAGAGGAGTTACAGAATCTTGGCTCAGAATCACAAGGTATGCCTTACACTTTAGACTGTTAGGCAGCATTCAGGGGTTATGACGATCAAATTTAATCCTCAGACCAATCTCAGGGGAGGAGACATACTATTATTGCTCTTACTTCATAAGTGACCAAACTGACACCCAGAGAAGTTAAATAAATTACCAAAGTCACAGGGGAGGAAGTGCTGGACCTGGGATGCGAAATTAGCTGAGTTTGTTGTTGTTTTTTCTTGTGACCAGTGGGTAAACATTAGGCTTTCTGGAAAGCAGCTTTTGTTGATGAATATTTGCCACATTTTTCTTTGATCTGGTAGTGATGGGAAGTTATAATAAGTTTGGAAAACAGACTATCAAAGGTACGGGTTGAATTGAGTCAGGTAGGCGGCATTTCTGTTTTCTTGCTCTATGGGGTTACAGCATGGTGTCCCGTAGTATTCAGTGCTATTGCTCCTGTGTTTCCTGGTCACCCTCTAAATGTGCATGATGCTCTTTCCTGGAAGTTTTGCTCTGAGATGAAGCAAGAGGCACCTGTGGTCAGATGCTGGGGCAGTGAATGTGTTTGTCGTGTGTGAGAACATATCTATAATTGGCAGCATTTCTATACCAAGGGCCTTGTGTGCTTCTTACTGTAGAAGACAAATCTTTCCTTGGGTGAATATCTTTGTTTGTTTATTGTTTTCTTGGATGTACTTGCAAAAGAAAGGTTCTAGAATATTTTCCCTGAGGAGGAAAGATTCTAGAATATTTTTCCTGAGACTTGGACAGTCGGAGGTGCCTTGATACAATCAGACAGACTGTGTTCTTGTGTTTGCTTTTGCTTCCTCTGCCCTTTTTTCTATTATCTTTCATCTTAATAGACTAAAGAGGGGGAAAAGGCAGAGCAGGTGACACCTGCTCCTGGGCCAGGAGGGCCTCAGGGGTCCCTTGGGAGTGTCTGCGGATGGGATTCTGTATATCCTTCCAGCGTGGCAGCAACCAGCTCTGGATTTGAAAAGTTGACCTGGACTCCACAGAGGGGTGGGGCAGCGGTTGTTGGCATGTTTGCTTTTTCTGGGAGAGGTAACTGTTTCCTGCTGCACGGTTATCCTGTTGAGGGTTGGGAAGCAGGGCACGTTGACGATAAGAATTTAATGAATACATATGAGAAGAGGAGATTCAAGCCACTGAGCAGTGGATTGCCCTAGGCGACTGCACATTTCAGGATGGTGAGATATTTAAGGGAGTATATTTCAGATCATCATGGAAGAAAAGATGTGCAAGAAGTGTTGGGATAAGAGCCCTTGTCCTTCGCTGTGTTTCCAACAGCAGGTGGGCGGTCCACCACACCGAGAGCCTTATGAATCACCTCTCAGTTTTGTCCATTGTCCTTGTTTTTATAATTCATTTGTAGCTTTAAAAAATATGATTAGGTCTGCCCTTGTGCTCATTATTCCACGTGGCAGAGAGGACGTGTTTTAATTTATTCTTTGCGTCTAATTGTAGTGTCTGCATGTCAGGGTTCACTGGTTAGAGAGAGAACGAGCCCTGCTTTTGTAAAGCAGTTAATTGAACCTGGTAATGATGATTGCCTGCAGTCCCCTGGGGTGGTTCTGGTCCCTGGGCTTTACCCCTCATGGTGGTTTCCAGCAGCTAATGTGCTGTGACTCTGAAGATTTTTCTAAAGGTAACAGCAATAGCAAATTGGAGTTTGTGTACTACAGACCCTAATTGCAGTAATGTTAGTAACCTTTTCTGAGTTTGTATGCATCTTTGGTGCTAGGGACATTTGAAGAGCATGTTTCCAATTTTGAAATGTTTAAGAAAATGTTTGGAATACTGGAAACAGACAAAGGACCAGTATGAAGGATATAGAAAGAACCCCTTCCATATCAATAACAATGTCAAAATAAAAACTCATCAATATCAATCTGCTGCAAAGAAACAGTAGAAAAATAGGTAACAAATACGAAGAGTGAGTTGACAGGAGTGGAATTATATGGACAAAGAAAAGATGCTCAATGTCACTAGTAATCAGGGAAAAGTAAATTAAGGCAGCACCATTTTATCAATCAGTTGACAAAATAATGAAGATGATGATGATGATGATGATATCAAATGTTGGTAAGGGCCTGGGGAAATGGGGTTCTTGCTGGTACAGCCACACTGCAGATCTGTTTTGCAGAAGCTTTTAAAACTAAAAATGCACAGACCCTACGCACCAGCAACTCCACGCCTTGCAATCTGCCTGCAGAAACACTAACACATGTGCACCAGAATGCAGTGTTGTTTGATTTAGCAAAAATTGACTAACTGCCTAAATGTTTGCCTGTGTGGGAAAAGCTAAAGCAACTGTGGCCTATCCATGGAATGGGACAGCAGGCAGAAACGTTATTCCTTCTAGAATGAAGCAATTCTACAGGTAATGGCTGGGATAATGCCCAGAGAATATTGTTAACTTTAACAGGCAGAGGCAGGATTCAGAATTATTTGTACAATATGATATAATGCAAATTAGAAGGGAAACTGATCTTATATATTTTGCATGAATAGCTGTATACGTCTATCATGAGAGAGGAAAAAGTCTGTTGATGACATCTGGGAAGGGCCTGGAGTTAGCAGTGGGGCCAAAGGGGATATGTGCCTTATCTGGATGCTTAGATTTGTGTAAGGAAATTATTTGGGGTTAATCAAAATTGAATTTAAAACATTTTTAAGATAAAAAGAAGAAATGAATTAGAGGGTAAACATTCATTGGTGTCTACAACTTGTTTACAATAGTTTGCAACCTGGCATTTTTTTATTTAGGCCTCAGGATCTTGCCTGGGGTTTTGGGGAAAGTCAACTGAGACCTGTGTGCCTCCCTGTCCTTTGCACCCTCAGCCCCTAGTACCATGCCTGGCACAGAGCTGGTACTGATTCACTATGCTCTGAATTCGTATTGAACTTGGAGAGCAATGCTTGTGTGGAGTGCTTTGTTGACTGTGGGCTGCAGGCATGTGTCAGTGATCAGTTATCATCATCTGCCTTATAGTCAGAAGAGTGCCCCTGGCTTCTGATTCTGGAGAGTGGACTCTGTACATAGGCTCTGGTTTTAAACAAGCCTCCCTTGTTTTCCTGAGTAAAAAGTGCCTTAGCCTGTGTCACAGTGGGGATTCCATCCTTTCCAGCTTGATGCTTTTCTCTCTGACCTGCCTGGAGCGTTAGGAACTAGGCCCACTTCATGGGCCTGTGACATGCCTGGGAGCACAGGCCCCATATTCAGGAGGGTGCCATACTGGGTTTAATGCTCTTCTGTTGCCATCTTGAAATTCTTATTTATTTTTTTTTGAGACAGGGTCTCACTCTGTCACTCAGGCTGGAGTGCAGTGGCATGATCACGGCTCACTGCAGCCTCAAATCCCTGTGCTCAAGGGAGCCTTGTAGCTCAGCCTTCCCAATAGCTGGTACTATAGCTGCACACCACCATGACAAGCTAATGTTTTCTGGGTTTTTGTTTGTTTGTTGGGGTGTGTGTGTGTGTGTGTGTGTGTGTGTCTGTGTGTGTGTTTGTAGAGACAGGGTCTCACTTTGTTGCTCAGGCAGGTTTAATAATTTTTGAACAAGGGGCCCTGTAATTTCATTTTGTACTCGGCCTATAGATTATGTAACCAGTCTTGGTTAGAGTGAGCTATGGGACCTCCCCACAGCCAGGCTGCGAAAGGAGGCAGGAGCTCCTGGGGTGCAGGTGCAGCTGTGAGGAGAAGCTCCTAGCTCCTGGCTCTATGAAAAGCAAAACGTGCTAATGTTGATTGAGGTACGAAAGAAGCTCTTTATGACAGCATGGACTTTCATGTTTTTCAAAGGAGGCCACGGAATCTGTTGGTGTTTTTGCCCTGAGGACAAGAACCACTTCCTCCTTTTGTGCCTGGATGTACATTAGCCGATCACATTTCCTGATGGGCCTGAGCCTCTCTGAAGGAAAGCTTTACTGCGTGACTTCTAGAGATGACGAGGCTTTTATCCTCTAATGAATGACTGTTTTGCATTCCAGTCAGCTTCTGAGCTGTAGATGGAGCCAGGACCTGGGGTGGGCTCTGCACTCTGGGGACGGAGCAAGTGACCAGGAGGCAGCACTTGGTCTACTGTGGTCCATTGCACGTAGATTTCTCCGCACTGCCTCTGCTTATCCTTGCCATTCTCTCCCTGCATCCCTGCATCCTCCCATCCCCACATCATATATCTCCCATATCTGCATCTCTCACATCCTCTTCATCTCTGCATCCCCACATTCCTGCATTCTCCACATTCCAGCATCGTATGCATACCTGCATCCCCAGATCTTTCTGATTCCCGTGTTTCTGCATCCCTGTGTCTCCGCATCCCGTCTGCTTTGCTCACAGAGCTGGACCTGGGGGTACAGAAAAAGAGAAGAAGGACCCCCGACCTGTTCTGTCTCCTCCTTGAAGCAGCTTCAGCTAATGAAGGAACATGGATTTAGAAGTCAGAAAGGACTGAGTGTGGTGGCTCATGCCTGTAATCCCAGCACTTTGGGAGGCTGAGGTGGGCATATCACCTGAGGTCAGGAGTTCGACACTAGCCTGGCCAACATGGTGAAACCCCACCTCTACTAAAAATACAAAAAAAATAGCCAGGCGTGGTGGCAGGCACCTGTAATCCCAGCTACTCAGGAGACTTAGGCAGGAGAATAGCTTGAACCAGGAGGTGGCAGTTGCAGTGAGCCAAGATAGCACCATTGCACTCCAGCGTGGGTGACAAGAGTGAGACTCCATCTCAAAAAGAAAAAAAAACGTCAGAAAGATTTAATGTTAAAGACCAGGTGGCCATTTAATAGCCGCACAAATTCTTAGGCAAGTTACTAACTCCTCTGATACACAGATTAAGGATAAAATGAGAAAGGAATCTAAAGGCTTAAAGTTGTTTAAGCATCTTCCCACTCTGCTGTTCATCTCCTTTTCTGGAATTTTCCACGGTATCCCCATTGTCCCCTCTCCAACCCTCAGCTCTACCCCACCTGAACACCTGAGGATGCCAGAAATGGCCAAGGCAGAGTGGGTTCGGATTTTCTTCTGAAATGTAGATAAATCAATGAACTCACCTTTCTCTCGTGATCACTTTTCGGGGAGCTCAGGTCTTGCTTGTGTCAGTGAACCAGCACTGAGTTCCAGACTCCTCTGAAGCACCAGGCCCTGGCTCAGGCCCTAAGACTAGAGAAGGGATGAGTCCCCTGCCCCGGAGCATCCCACTGCTCTGCCTTCTGACCAACAGAGTAAAGCTTTTGGAGGTCTGGCTCAATGAGTGATCTTGTTGCCTTTCCACAGACCTAGAGGGGATGTACACAGATGGGCTCTTTGGTAGCCCAGATTTCATCAGGGCAGTTAAAATCTGCATACTCATAGCCTCAGAGACATTAGCCACCTGTATGGTGCATTGGAAGTTGGTTGGTTTAGATAAGAGTTGAGTTGTTCCTCTTGGTCAGACAGTTCAATTTCATAACTATAACTCAGGTGTGTGTCCTGGAGAATTTTTCAGATAGGTGTCATCTCTGGCTTGTATAGTGGTCAAGAGAAGAGGGGCGGGGCCCTTCTGTATCATAGATTCGCTGGTTGGAGAGAGCTGGTAGACACATTATTATTTTATTCTGAAGGTACAGGATATTTGCAAAGTTTACTTCAGGCACCAAACGCTAATTTGAAATATATACATATGTTTAAGAATGCCATAAAATAGCAATAATTTTTATAGCTCTAAATTATGTTGTTGTTCTTTAGCCTTCCATCTTTGTTATAAACTGCACTTTAGAGATGTGTCATAATATTTGCCTTTCCACTCCTTTTAATGGGTGGGGATATTTTGGAATCAATTACACAGTACTTTTGTTTCTCACATTAAATTTACCACCAGTTATTCCCTTAAATATTTTGAATACTGAAAATAATTTCTTAGGTGACATTAATTATGATGCACCTCCCTACTGAGCTATTCTTCCCTGGCAATATTAATGATAGTGTTTCAGCATTCCTGACTGGCTCTGTCATTAATCCATCATAAATACCAGCCCAAATTAGTGTGCACAAGTGAACTCAGTTGAGCAGTGAAATGTGTGTGCCACAAATAGAGGATAGATGCTGTGTCTGTCCCCTGAGGAACAACTGAACTTGTCAGCTGTCAAATCTGAATTCTTAATAGTTTTGTGTAAAAATGCATTCTTTGATTTTTTTTTCATTTTACAAAGTAATTTGTAACCACAGTTGGTGGTGATGTCTGTTTATAAAGTCTTATCCTTTGATTTCTTTCCATTCTGTTAAGTCAGAAAATCCTTTCTAGATTCAAAGGTAACATGCTGTTAATGTGTCTGCTTGTACTGTTTCTCCCTTTGTGTCTTCCTTGACCCTTCCTTCTTTTTCTTTTCTCTCTCCTTCTCTCTTCCTTTCCTTCTTCCTCCTTCCCTCCCTCTCTGTTTTCTACCCACAGTTCTTTCTTTGTGTTCTGCCTACCCTTTCTGTGTTTTGGACTGCATTACCAGAAGGCAAGAACGAGACTGTTTACTTGAGTGTATGTTTACTTGAGCATGAACTGGGATGCTCTCTGCCTGGTCATTTGGTGTTGTAGAGTGCCAGAAAGCCCTGCACATGTAGGTTATCTGTACTTATCTGTTGATGGATAACATTTTTCATAAAACACAATTTTCGAAATGTGTTAACAGAGAGCAGAATTTAAATTAGCAAACATCTCGGACACACAGGCTTCTTCTCCTTGGGTCTCCCATCCAGAAAATGGCCGTTCATTTGGTTAAGATGTGCCGGGAGGGCCTCCTATATGCTTGACATCATGCTTGGGGTGCATTCCCAGTTAGGGATCCAGGATTATTTATTTTCAAATTAAGATACTTTTAAAAATGAAAGAGGAGCTATTGATGATTATTCTTGGACAAGAGTTAGAAGCCAGAACTACCCTAGGCAAATGGTAGGATCGCCAGATACAATATAGGACACACAGTTAAATCTTAAATGTAAATTTAACTGTGCCTCCTGTATTTTTATTTGCTGAATCTGGCAACCTTATTTGCAGTCATAAACACATGAGCCATGCTCCCTGCCAGTGCGGAGTGTATAGTCTAGTAAGCGTAACCCCCTCAGGCTCTATGCTGATTATCTAACATGTCACAACAGGATTCACAGGTTAATAACATCCCCAACGTCAGACAGGTAGGACATGGTATGGGGAACAAGGGTTCAGGACCTGGACCAGAAATCCAGCTGCCTACAAAGCCCTTGTTCTCTCTGTGATATCCTCCTCCCTGACCAGCACTGTGGAAGCAAGGAGCATCTTTTGCAGGCTTTTAAGAGATTCTGCAGGGAAGTTAAGAGCCCTCAACATGATTTCTCCACTGGTAGATTTTCCAGGCAGCAGGAGGCCACCAGCTGTTTTCACTGTATCAAACCCAAAACATGTCAGGCAGAAAAAATGTCAAGTCATTTTGAAAAATGTCTGAAGCATAATGTGCTTGACAGGGGTGAAATAGCATTGGCCATAGTCACGTAATTACTACCTCAGTGTTTGTTTACCATGCAGCCCTTTCTTCTTCCACTCGAATTAAATCAATCTGAGCAACAATGTGTCTTTATAAAACCCAGGTCTCAGCGGCACACAACAGTTAAGACTTTCTCAGGTTCTTCGTAAGCGTGAAACTTGCCAGGTTGACTAAGCAACTTAACAGTTTCTTCCATGTTCATATCTTTATACTAAACTCAGACAGACTTATTGAATTAAAGCAAATGAAGGTCACCTATTTTTTTTCTGCAAACAATAAATGTTAAGATAGGATGAGGCACTGAGGTCCGAGATCTGATTTGAATTTAAGCTACAGTCAGACACCATAACATGACCATCCACTAGATGTCGCTGATGATTCGCACCAGTGCAGCTGCGAGTCCACTTATGGATGTTAAAAAAGTCTTTAAAAATGTTGGACCAGAGTTAAAAAATCTGGAACTTCGATATATTTCTTCTTCTTTTTTTCACCTTTTACTTTTAAATATATTCTTTGTGCCCATCCAAATGGGCCTTATTTCTGCTATCAACGATCTCTTTCTACCTTTCAAAATTTAGCAAAAAACAAATTAAAGAGGGTAACAAAAGTCTGCCTTATTTAAACCCTCTCACTCTTTGTGTCTGTTGCCTTTCTTCCTATATTTTTGTGACACGCCTCAGATGTCATTTCCTTGATGCGTTTGGTTACTCTGTATTAACATAATTTATCTAGTTACTGTAGAGTTCCTATATCCAATGAAGTTGATTTTCCTTTTTACAGATTTATACTTGATTTATTGTGAGGAAGGAAAAATCTGTCTTACTGTTGGGACTTTGCCCTTGACACTAGGAGAGATCAGATGCCTGTTGTAGCCCAAGGAAGGTGAATCTTTGGTCAGCCATTATGGCTTAAAGACCCAAGCTGGTGCGACGTACCTGGAGGAAGATGCGATGGTTTGGGTTGGGGGTTATAAAGCCAGCACTCTCTGGTATATGGAATAAATTCTCAGTTGGGCAACAACAAAAGCAGAAAGACTGGCAGCTGCTATAGATTTCCACTCTTAATGAGCTACATTTTTTCCCCTAGAGCATGGCTAATATGGGATAGGATCCTCAAATTTAAAAAAGGAATGTTAAAAGGGAGCAAGATTAGCTTTAATCAACTAAAAAAAAAAATCATAAAACTAATTTGCAGAAAAACTTGAGACCCATGGAAAGTTCTCTTGTAAATATTATAATGGCAAGCAGTTTTTCCCTTTCCTTTCCATTTCTTTTCTCCTCGTTTCCTTCTTTTCTTTCTTTATTCCCTCCTAATTTTCAAATGGCAAACCTCCTGATTTGGCGAGGAGGGACTGGGTAGGTGAATGTCTCTGTATTTGATTGTGAATTTGGGCTAGATCCTGTTTTCACAGGAGAATGCTGGTATTTGTAGCACCCTCTTTAAGAGTGGTCTTAAGCTTCTCAGCTGTGGCTGAGGTTTCAGTGAGAGTTGAAAAGACTGGTAGATTTCCTAGGGGTTATATCATGATGGTGCTCTACACCATCTAGCACTTCGCCAGACTCTACTCAAGTCCCATGCCTACCCTTGGTACCCAGCAATATGAAGCCCCTAAAATGTGAAGTGCTTGTCTTTTGCCACAGATTTTTCTCAGATGTTGGAATAGCATTCACTTGAGATAATTTCTGTTTTATTTTTATTTTTGAGGTAATTTTTAAATAGTCTTCTATGGATTTCATTATACTGCAGAAAATTTAACATCCATGAAATAAGAATAACGTAATCGTAAGAGGTTAGATTTCCCAGTCATTGGGGGAAAAAAGGCTCCAATTCCCTGATTATAATCTGACAATCTGTTTAGAACAACAGGGAATGAATGCCCTATAAATGTGTACTTGACTATATTGGAGATGGAAATTGGAGAAAATGCCGCATCAAAACACAAAACACTTTCTGAGTTCCACCATAGTATGAATTAATTATATTTAATACGAATTATGTCCTTGCTGCGCAACAACTTTCTATGTAAATTGTGGGGAAAATGTGAAAACATTTCCAAGCCCCAAGCAAGTTTTACAATAAGCTGATATATGCAGATTTGTTATTATTTGCTAGGTGTCTCTTTCAATACAAACTATTCTGTGCAGATTTATCAAAATGTTGTATTGCTATTTTTTACTTTCAAAAATGTTCCTGATATGTTCCCTCCCATGCAATCAAAGTGTTAAAAATATTGAGGTTGGGTCAGTAATACAGCTTTCATTGAGTTGTTGGGCTTGTTCAGAATTCTCTGTGCGGATATTATGAAGATTGCCAGTGGATTATTTGGCTTTTGTAATTTATAACTCTTTGTCTCCAGAACTGACATTTGGAATTGATACCATCAAGTAACCAGTTTTATATCTTTGATTAAAGTTTCCAGTTCAACGTATGCAGAAGTTGGCTTAATCCCAGATGTGATTTGGTTGCTTGATGGGTTTTGAGTATTCTGGATCCTTTGGATATGTCTAGGGTCTGCCCTGCACTAAGCTCCAAACCATGTGTATCCATGAGTCCTCCAGGCCTGCAATGACTTTGACTTTTAGACTATAGTTAGTGCCTTAAATATATGAAGATTTTGTCATTAGAGGGTTTCTCTACATTTATTTGATTATTATTGTGGAAATTTGCTTGATAACGAATTCTTTAGTGCAGTAACTGATAACAGTTGACCCTTAAACAACATAGGGGGTTAGGGGCACTGACTCCTGCACAGTAAATAATTTGAGTATAATTTTTGACTCCCCAAAAACTTTACTACTACTAGTCTCCTGTTGACCAGAAGCCTTACCAATAAACAGTCGATTAACACATATTTTGTGTGTTATACGTAGTATATACTATATTCTTAGAATAGATTAGCTAGAGAAAAGATAATGTACTAAGAAAAATCATAAGGGGCCGGGCACGGTGGCTCACGCCTGTAATCTCAGCACTTTGGGAGGCCAAGGTGAGTAGATCACAAGGTCAGGAGATCGAGACCATCCTGACTAACACGGTGAAATCCCGTCTCTACTAAAAACACAAAAATTAGCCAGGCGTGATGGCAGGCACCTGTAATCCCAGTTACTAGGGAGGCTGAGGCAGGAGAATCGCTTGAACCTGGGTGGCAGAGGTTGCAGTGAGCCGAGATTGTGCCACTGCACTACGACCTGGGCAACAGAGTGAGACTCCGGCTCAAAAAAAGAAAAAAAAAAAACAATCATAAGGAAGATAAAATATATTTGCTAGTAAATGAAAGTGGATCATCATAAAGGTTTTCATCTTCATTGTCCTCACATTTAGTAGGCTGATCAGGAGGAAGAAGGTGGCTTGATCTTGCTGTCTTGGGGATGGCAGATGTGGAAGAAAATCCACGTATAAGTGGACCTGCTCAGTTCAAACCCCTGTTGTTTAAGGGTCAACTGTATATATGTATATTTATAAAAATTTATGGTTGTGAAAATGTGGCTTTATTTTTATTTATTTATTTTAGATAGTCTCGCTGTGTTGCCCAGGCTGGAGTGCAGTGGCGTGATCTTGGCTCACTGCAACCTCCGTCTCCTGGGGGGATTCTTGTGCCTTAGCCTCCAGAGTAGCTGGGCTTATAAGCAGTGCCATCATGCCTGGCTAATTGTTGTATTTTTAGTAGAGATGGGGTTTCAGCTGTGTTGGCCAGGCTAGGTCTTGAACTCCTGTCCTCAAGTGAACCACCGGCCTCAGCCTCCCAAAGTGCTGGGATTACAGGCATGAGCCACCGCACCCGGCCAACTTTATAGATATATTAAAATATAAATTTCTAGCTTTTCAAAATATGAACTTATAAAATACATTGATAAAATTGGTTGTTTAAACCTAATGTCCATTCACAGAGGCTCCTTAGATAAATTTCAGCCATAAAAACTGTAAGGGTCTATCTGTGGTTGTAATGGTGGAAAAAATATACATGCTATGTTTTCAGGCAACATGAAAACAATCAAAACTGCAAAATGCTTTGTATTTTTGTGGTCTCATTTTCATTAATGTGTGTGTTCATAGATATATGTCTAAAAGCCTATAAATCACCAGAATAGTAGGATTATAGCTATTTCAACATTTTTGATCCTTCTGAACCTTCTAATTTTTATATTATTTTTATTATCAGAAAATAAATAAACTCTTTTCTCTCTGGGATAAACAAAGGTCTTGTTATTATTATTTCAGATCTCTCGACTCACTGTGTGTTTTCAGATGCTGTTACCAATATATAAGTAGAGCAAAAAATGATTTTATAGTGAGGTGAATTCTAGAATACAGTGTTTTTCTCCAAAATATTATAATTCATTTTAAAGAAAGAGGAAACGAAAAACATGCTCTTTCCCTAATTATCTGTGATTTTTTTTTCCCTTGAAAGCAAAAGTACTGACATCGCATTCTAAGTGTTCAGTGCCAGCAGACCCATTTGATGTGTTTCTCCCCACCCAGGCTTGGTTAGGATTCTGTTAAGGTTTTATTGAAACACTACAAACACATTAAGAATGGGAGGCTTTCAGCATATGCATATTGCTGCTGCTCTGTATATATATATATTTTTTTCTTTTCTAAATCCCTGCAGGCATTAATTTTAAGAAAGCCTACTGGATTCAATTTATTTTAATTAAAATATAAAATGAATATGGAGTAAAGGTTGACACTTTGGACAGTTTCCCTAACATGCTGTCTGCATTGTATCTTCTGAGTTCCAATCTCCATGTGTTTAAGTGAAGACCCAGGATGACTGGGTCTTGCTTTGATGTCATAGCCTTTTTAACCATGCCTTTTGGACTTCGGTCAAAAAAAATTAAGTGGTGAAATTCTTTTTTTAAAAAGTTCAAAAGTTTTAAATTTGGGTAGGCTAATACATTTTAATCAGAATATTATGGAGATGATATGATTCCAAGCAAAAAATGAACACACATCTACTTGCCAAATGAATAATAAAATGACTCTCTGTTGAGCTCAACATTCCAACACTGGAGGTTGGAAGAGGAAGGAGCACAGGTAGCTCATTTGGGACCATGACTGTTGCTTATTGCAGTTATGACTAGCAGGGGATTTATGTACTTGTCCAATGTCTAGGTCTGTTTCCAGGATAGATTCTATCAGGATGGAGACAGCATCTGTTGTCTTCTTCGTGGATGTAACTACAGGGACAAGCCAGTATCTGCAGCTAAATAGACATTTGATAAATAAATAAATATTGAATACATGAATGTATTCTGGAAATAGAGCTTTCATCTTCAGATATGTCTGTCAAGAATTAGCTTTCCTTTGATCAGATATTCTTTTGGCTTTTGTAAAATTGAAATTTGAATTGTACAAAGTAACACTTGAATCCATCCTCCTTGAAAACCGTTAGAACATGACTGATATTTCTAGTTCCAGCGAAGGAGGAGTATCTCCATTACCCCTTGCTTCTCCCTCTTGTAACTAAAAACATTGAGACATGACATAACAAATGAGCATGGGAAGACTTTGAAAGATGGGAGAAGACCGATGGCCTGCGGACCTTTGCACATGAGGGAACAGCATGGCCGTGGGTCCTCTGAGTTTCCTTGTTACTTCTTACACATTATGAACAGAGTGCTCCAGAAGCCTGCCATCTGGGCCTCTAATGGGTGCAGACTGCAAGAAAAGCCTGTTCCTCCTAGACAAAGGACCAGGAAAAGTGTAGCCTAATAGCATAAAATATTTTCGGTGATATTCACCCAATAGCAGCCAAGTATCAATGGAAGTACTAATTCACCAACCCCGTGAAATGATCTTCGCATGCTCCTAACTAGCAGAAGCAAGCAGCATTGCTTCCATTCCCCCACCTGGTGGTGTCAGCGGAATTGAGCAAGGAGCTAATCTGTTCCCTGCCTGATGGAAGCAGACAGTGCTCAGGTTCTCCCACTGGGTGGTGTCTGCATGGCTGAGCAGGAACCCAGTCTTCCATTTCCTGCTTGGTGGAAGTAGGCAGCGCTCCTGTTCCCTTGTCAGAGTACTGTCAGTGGAGGCCACTAGTGAAACGAACCTCCACCCCTGCCTGGCATCAGCAAGACTGAACAAGGCAATGCAAGTTGGGGGTAGTCAGCTTTCTATTTTCTTCCACTCTAGTGGTCAGCTGAGCTTACATTTCCACCCAGCATCAAGAAGACTGAATATGGCAATGAAAGTTTGGGCTGTCAACTTTCTTTCTCCTACTCCAGTGAGGAGCTGGACCTCCACACACACCCAGCAGCAGTGAGACTAAATGGGATGTTGTAAAGCAGAGGTAGTTATCATTTTGATTTTGGCCCACTTCCAGTCCTCCACCAGTGTTAGTGGGGACCCATCTGGCATCAGTGAGACTAATCAAGGTTGTCTTGTTCAGGGCTCTTGGGTGGTCCTAGTTAACCAACCTCCCCAAGGACGACATTTCTTCCTTGGTTGATTTGCATCAGAGGTGAGTCTTAGGTGCTGCCGTCTGATGCGCAGGCAGCTTATTCTCACAGTGCTCTGACAACATGCTCAGCAGTAGCAGGCTGGTGGCCTGGGCCAGACAGAGTCAGGGGTCAGGCCCGCCCAACCAGGAGGGTCTCCATCTGGAGACCATTCTCAGAGTTTAGTGGATTCCTCCCCCTTTCTTGTATTTGTATTCAGTCCAGGTCAGTTACCAGGTGTTTCTTTCATAAAGAAAGTTTAAGCTATTCTAGTAAGGGTAAGCCTCGTTTTAAGGTTTATGAAAGTTGCATCTGTGCTAGGTGGCCTTATCTTTAGGGTAACCAGGACTTATGAGTCCAGTTGTCACAGAGACCCACTAATCCCTGGCTAGGTTGGAAATCCCCAGGCCAGGTTTCATCATATTCTAATGGACATGTAGTGTAAGCCCAGCAGGATGTTTGATTAGGCCTATGGCTGTCATTAATCCTATAACCACACTGTGCCTTTTATAGTATACTACGAAGTTGATGGGAGGTAGGGCTACCCAGCCTCCCTAGCCCCCACGTGAGTGGGACCCACTGGGTTTCCGCTCTACCTGGCATCAATGAAGTGGAACAAGGTAGTGGGAAACAAACAGTCAGCACTCCACTCCCTTGCCCTTTGGGGTCGGTAACTCACAATGGTCTTAGTTCTGCAGGGAGAGAAGGAACTTCCATATGTATTCTGCACCAACAAAGACTGTGTCATCTCCCTAATCCTGCATACCTCTGGTGTCAGTGGAGTCCCATGGGGAGCTGAGCTTTTACCTGAACTCAGCTCTAATGGAAAGTTGAGCTTACACCCCTGCAACTCAGGGAATGTGAATTGTAGCCCCACGTTCACTGGGAAGATGTTAGCAGGGCTGAGGGGAGAGCTGAACTTCTACCCCATTTAAATGGAATAAGACAGTGTGACCCAGTGCTGCACTTTTGCTAAGGTAGTGTTGACAGGGCCCAGTGGGAAGCTAACATACACTCCCACCCAGCCCTTCTGCTACACCTTGGCAGGGGGAATGCCTGCAAAATGAAGAGATCAAATAGAATTCGAGTCCCATAATGTAATATCCAAAATGTCCAGGATATAATAAAAATCACTCACCATACCAGGAATCCAGAGAAATCATAACTTTAATAAGAAAAGACAATCCACATGAATCAGTAATGAATCAGATGTTGGAATTATCTAACAAGAATTTTAAAGAAGCTATTATATAAACACTTCAAGAAGCAATTACAAATTCTCTGCAAACAAATGAAAATTAGAAAATCTTAGCCAAAAATAAAAGTAATTTTAAAGAGAACCAAGTAGAAATTATAGAAATGAAAAATACAATCACCAAAATTAACAAAAAACCTCACAGGATAGACTCATTAGTAGAGTGGAAATGACGGAGGATAGAATCAGTGAAATTGAGAACAGATCAACAGAAATTATCCTAGAATTTACTCAGTTTGAAAAACAGAGAGACCTAAGGGATCTTTGGAATAATAACAAAAGAACTAGATTCACATCATCTGAGATCCAGAAGGAGAGAAGAGAATGAGACCAAAAAAGTATGCAAAAACATAATGGCTAAACAGACATACGAAAAAAACTCATCATCACTGGTCATTAGAAAAATGCAAATCAAAACCACAATGAGATACCATCTCACGCCAGCTAGAATGGCAATTATTAAAAAGTCAGGAAACAACAGATGCTGGTGAGGCTATGGAGAAATAGGAACGTTTTTACACTGTTGGTGGGAGTGTAAATTAGTTCAACCATTGTGGAAGACAGTGTGGCGATTCCTCAAGGATCTAGAACCAGAAATACCATTTGACTGAGGAATCCCATTACTGGGTGTATACCCAAAGGATTGTAAATCATTCTACTATAAAAACACATGCACACATATGTTTATTGCAGCACTATTTACAATAGCAAAGACTTGGAACCAACCCAGATGCTCATCAATGATAGACTGATTAAAGAAAATGTGGCACATATACACCATGGAATCCTATGCAACCATAAAAAAGAATGAGTCCATGTCCTTTGCAGGGACATGGTTGAAGCTGGAAGCCATCATTCTCAGCAAACTATCACAAGAACAGAAAACCAAACACTGCATGTTCTCACTCATAAGTGGGAGTTTAACAATGAGATCACATAGACAGAGGGAGGGGAACATCACACCCTGGGGCTTGTCAGGGGTGGGGAGCAAGGGGTGGGAGAGCATTAGGACAAATATGTAAGGCATATGAGGCTTAAAACCTAGATGATGGTTTTATTGATAGGTGCAGCAAACCACCGTGGCACATGTATACCTATGAAAGGTATACATATCAGAAGAAACAAGACAATTATACTTAAAAAGTGGAGAGGTTTAAGGGACCTAAATGCAAGTAAGGCTTCTGCACTTCATTAGAAGTGGTAGAACATCTGTAACAGTAGGCTCCAATGAATTATGCATACATATTGTCATACCTAGAGCAACCACTATTTCAAATTGGTAATTCTCTTTTTTGGCATTTTTCAAGTCATGGTAATACCCTTGTATTCCTTCCAAAATGGGTAGTATTGGCTTGTGAGGATTTTACATAAATGGTTACATACTCTACGTGGCATTCTGCAATTTGCTTTTTTACTCAATAGTTTTTTCAATGAGCCCTCGTAACGACTGTGTTTGCCACGAATGCACCACTTTATTTTTCTGTCCCTTTATTGAGAGACCCTTTCAAGACATTTTCCCAGACTTAAGCCATTACAGGCAATGCACAGTGGGCATGCTTGTTGAAGGCTCCTTGATTCCATGTGTGTGTTTTTGTTTTTGAATTTTTCTAATTAAAATAAAACCCTTTGAGTATTTTCCCCTGTGTTGTTTCCTTGGCTCATTCTGGCCCATCTGTTAAGTCAAGATTCTTACAGCTCCCGTTTAGCAGGAATAGCTTTTCTGGAAATGTGAGCTCTAAGAGATTCAGATGCATTCCTGCATCATGGTAGGCCTTCAGCCAAGGGGTCCCGATATTGCCAGTCATTCCTCCTAGACTTCAAGGGTGTTAGAGAAATCTTTTCGTAATGTCCAAGGAGCCCTGATTACCTACTGATCCATATCCTTGAGGATGCCTGGGGCCACAAGGAAATTTGCTTTTTTACCGTCTTCCTTTCTTTACTCTCTGTATTCATTGCAGCATGGTTGAACATGAACTCTTTCACTTCTCTGGTCAACCATGATGGTTAGGAAACCAAGTGGATGGTGACCAGAGGTGCCAACACTGCAGTCAGGTAACAAGGAAGACAGACACTCATTGACTGAGAGTGTTTGCAGTTGGTGCACTGTCACGTGGCTGGGGGTGGGCAGGCAGTATGGATGCTTAGCAGTTCATTAATGAGGTAAGGGGATGATGCATAGATAGAGATATTTACACAGTGTATATATGAGTTCTGTAGAGGCTTGTTTCAATGCAAATATTGGAAACAACTAGAGTCATAAGCAATGAGTAATGATTGAATGGCTCACTAAAGTTTCTCTGAAGATGAAGGCTTGTTAACTCCATGAGAAGGGTTATAGAAGTGGGGAAGAGTCACTCCTTTATTATTACTATAATACTCTTTGCATGAGGAAAATTGGTTGGTTTCTAAGTGAATCTTTCTTATAGCTCCCTTGTGGACTACCTCCTACGTATGAAATAATTCATTTAAAAATGATATGTAAAGTATGTAAAATAATTGTAATAGAATTACATAGTGAAATAATTTAGAAGCTGATGTGTAAGGGGTTTTAGTTACTAATTTGTATTTCATGATATGCGTTAGGATGGGTGATTTACCTTTACTGACCCAAATAAGGACCACGAAGACTTTTACAAATAATTGTCAGTTCCAGAAACCTTTCTGCAAAAGTGTTGCTTTGGGAAATCAAGATGACCTCTTATGGCAGATTTCAGAGCAACTCCCTGGGAGATGGAAAAGCTCTTTGAGAAATCAAAGTGTAATTAATGCACATTTCTTTGTTTAAAGGAATGACTGAATTGAATTATTATTAAAAGCATATAAGGTGGCCTGTCTTTTGTAGCAAGGGCATTTAGGTGACTAAATTATGATAAAGGGAGTATTGTATTTGTCAGCTATTATCACTCTAAATTTGCATAAAAGTAATCATAATAGTGAGAGACATTAAGTGCATTAATTATCCATTAAAGGGGTAATTTAGCAATCATTAAGGGAGGCACTAATAGATTGGTGATCATCTTTACAAATGATGTACTTGATCTAAGCTGTATATAACACCAAAAAGATTAATCTGCCATTTTTACTTTGGTAGAATATGCATTTTGTGTTAGTTTTCTGGAGGCTTCTGGTAAGAATTGAAGATTGGAATGAATGAGCAAGCATCCATTTTGTGCCTCCTGTAACTTTGCAGAAGATATGTGGGAGTACAAGTGCCCAATCAGTGGACCAGGTGTGGATTGATCCCCTTGGCTGGATGGGTCCACATTTCCACTTGCCATGTTGAGAAGTCTTGCCATTGTCTGAAGATCAGCAGCTATAAAAGCAGCCTCACTGCCCTCCTCAGTGTCCCTATCCCACTGATCCTATGGCAGTTGGGGGTGCCCACCTCCCATCCTCAGGATATCACAGCTAGCAGCCTAGAGCCACGTTTGTCCAGCTTGTCTCATGTCTTCTTTTGAAATGTTTTTGTCTCCTTTGAGGTTACTGTGCTTACAAATTAAGGAAACCCACTCAAGCTAGCCTACATAAAGGAGGGTGTGTGTGTGTGTGTGTGTGTGTGTGTGTGTGTGTAGATAGAGAGTTAGCTCATGGATCTCAAGGGCAGCAGAATAATCAGCCCTCCTGAGGACTTCGGGCAGGGAAGAAGAGAGTTCTTAGCAACCAAGGCAGTCTCTCTCACCCACGAGCACCTGTGGCTTTCCTTTCAGCCTCTTTGCAGACCTGGTTTCTCTGCCGTGCCAGGAATGTGACTCCCACCCCCTGAATTTCTGTGCCTTTTTGAGGCCAGTGCTGGCAGCCCGTGGGCTGGAGGGTTTGAGTCCCACTCCCAGATTTTTAGGAGAGAGAAACAGTGGCTGACTGTGTTTTCGTCGTGCTATCACCCCTGGTTCAAGCAGCCATGGCTGGGGACAGGCTTGTGTTATAAAACGTGCCTTGGGGGAGGCAGTCACAGAGGAGGCCTGCCAGTGACCTCTGGGAAATACCCTTTCCTCCTGATGGGAGACTGAGTCCTTCCCACACATTAGGAAAGGAGGAACCAGCCCTCACTGTTTTCCTTCCATCCCGTCTACCCTCTCTCCTCTTCCCTGCCCCACAACTATCTGAAGTGCTTCTCCAATGGGACATTTATATTGTGTCACCATCACATTTAATAAGCTGCGGTTGTTCTGATACTCTGATACCCACAAATCCTAATGTCCTGCTTGCATTCGGATGTTTCTGTGACCTTGCCTGGCCAACCTCACATTCAGTCCCCTCTGGACCATCACAGCACCCAGCAGGGCTGGCTTGTTGTGCCCTCACCCTTTCCTTACCCACACCCTTACCCATTCCTTGACTGAGATGCCCTGATCTCTCTCCTGTCTCGTAAAGGAGATCCAGCCAAGCCCAGCGGACTTGGGGTTAGCCCCATAATGTAGGAATGGTTATACCTACCTTAAAGGATTAGTATAAACGCCACCAAGCTCTGACCTTCCTCCTGTGGGCTGACAGCTGTGTTAGGAAGGATATAAGCAGTAGTAGTTGTTTTTCTTTAAGGCTCAGATGAAGCTTACCCACCCGAGGAAGCCCACCCTAACCATGTTCTTCTTTTCTATCTTCAAACTGCTTTTATTACCAAACAGCTATTCTGTAAGATGTACTGGTTGTCCTGAGCTCCCTTTCTGATTTGCAAACTTTTCAAGGGTAGGAATGGTGTCTTCTATTTCTTTTAACTCACTGCACTCCACACTCATTTCTTCATCATTAGACAAATGTGATCCAGTTCAATTCAAAAAACATTTCTAAGTGCCTTTTATGTGCCAGATATCGTTCATTGAAAAGATTATCCATTACCCAACAAGGGCCCATGGGCTGAATGAATAATGAAGAATGATATATTTGATTGGCATGGAAATGGCACAGAAACTGTTACTTTCAAGTCTCTACTTATGCATGGTTTTATACTGGCTCTTGAACAAAGAAAACCACAAAGACCTGTTCCCTTTGCTCAAATATGCTTAAATAATTTAAAAGTTGTTTTTAGAGATGGGGTCTTACTACTATGTTGCTCAGGCTGCTCTGGAACTCCTTGGATCAAGCGATCCTCCTGCCTCTGCCTCCTGAGTAGCAAGGACTATAGATGTGCACCACCATGTCCAGCTCATATGCTTAAATTATTGATATGGACTTAAGTGGTGGCCACACCTAGTGATCTCTGTAGGGTAATTCACAGTACCCATTCCAACCCCCTTCTCCCCTGCCTCCTTCCCCTTGATCTCTCAGCCTCCCTTGCATCTCTGAATGCTCATGTGGCCTAGTTTTGGCCAATGAGACGTTGGCAGAAGCTTCTAGAGAATGATTCTTCCATCACATAAAAGCATACATTTTATAAAGAGGGCTCTTTACTCCTTCTCCCTTCTTTTGGCTTGGAGCACAGATGCTGTGCTTGGATATGTAGCAGCCATCTGCTACGATGAAAGCCACAGACTAAAGATGGTGGACTAGGAAGATGGAAGCTGGTACCTCAATGATGTTCTTCAACCGCTCCGCCTTCCCTTAACTGCCCACTTCTGAACATCATTATCCATGAGAAAAACAACGGTCTTACTTGTTTAAGCCATGGTGGGGTGGCTTTTGTGCTCCTTGCAGCTGAATGCACCGTCAATGGACTGACGTTCACATAGCAGCATCAGATCTTCAGCTGAAGAGTGATAAGAATTCATGATGTGTGGTTCATGTAGCTTAATTCAGTTGCTCCCTAAGTTAGTCTTTACGCATTCGTTAATCCAATCAACCATTGATGTGTCCATTCAATATGTGTGAACAGGCCAAGGGTCCTCCCTATGTACAGCACTCAGCAAGGTCTTCTGAGCAACAGAGGGGTCCCGTCATACCCGTCGCCAGCCTCTTCACGAGTTGCTATTGAGATGAGGGTCAGAGACTACATGCGGACAAAACTCAAGATTTTGATCGCTTATGAAACCTATTCCACCATTTGTAGCCTCTTGGGAATTTATGCCCCACATCTCTCTGGGTCTGCCTTGTCTGTAGAAATGGCTATTAATTCCTACCTATAAGAGAGGGCTAAATGGAACATGTAAAGGTGTGATATACAGGAAACTCCTGGCTCACAGTAGGTGCTGAGTAAAGTTAATGGAGAAAGTAGCAAAGGGAAACTCTTGCAGAACAACACCCTGAATAAACTTCTCTTATTTTACTGGTGAAAGAGACAACATATAGTCGGGGGATAAGGGGCAGCTTTATATGCCAGAAGCAGCCTCTGGGGAATTCAGGCTAGACCTGGAATTCTTCCATACAGTCAGCCATTTGCCTTTTCCTGTGGTTGTTTAGTTTTGTCATATGAAGTGTATGCATGTCTGTGTGTGGTGGGGTGGTGGGTGGGCAGGCACAGTAATGAGGCAAAATTCCCTTTAGGCGGCGTCTTAGATTGTGGTACATTTGTTGTAAAATTCATGACTGGCAGGCTGCAGTTTCTGTATTTGGATCCCCACGAAAGTTGCGCCTTGCCCATAGCTGTTAATTCTTTTGGATTTCTTCACTAGGAAGAATTAGGAAGATGGGAGGGGGACAGGACCTCCTGGATTGGGGATGCTTTCTTCCTCTCACCTGACATGTCCGCCGAGTATTTTCCTGGAGGAGCAGAGACAGATCCTTGGCCGACCAGCCTGGCTTCGTGCTCTGCTTCCCATCTGCAGACGTGCCGGCGGGGATTTGGCATTCCTTCCTCACCGGGTCGGCTACATTGTGTTCAGCCTTCACGTTCGTCTCTTGCCATGTCTTGTCTCGAATGCAGATAGAAAAACTTGGGAAAGAAAACAACGTTCACAGTTTCTTCCTTTGATTTGAGTCATCGGTCATAGATCAAAGTGACCACAAAGTCATCTTTGCTTTATAGAGTGCTATTGCAAAACATGCTGCTGTTTTGTTTTGTTGGGAAGAGCAGGGGAAGGATTTGGCTTTTATTTACTCTGATTCTCTTTGCTTCTGGACTTCCTCATTGTGTTGCTCAACATTTGCAGCGAACTTGAAAGCACCAGGGGATGGCCGCCATATCCCGGCAAGGCAAGGAAGGAGTGGAGACCCAGGCCACATTTAGTTTATCAAAGGCAAAGGGTATGACACTGCATTTCCCCCTTATCTATTTCCTTCTTCCTTTGAGCACTTGTCACTGAATTTCCTTGGTTGAAAATATTAACCAAGGTGCCCAGCTTTCTCCTAGCCAGAGAGGCCCTGTGATCCAAACCCGGCCTGTTAGACTCTCCCAGGACTTTAATTTGAGGAAAATGTCCCAGACACCTTTTTTCTAGCATCTTCCTTACCATGTTAATGAACAATTCCTGCTTACTTGGAAATTCAGGGTGGCCCTAGTCCCTTATTTCTCAAGTCTTGGTTCTCCAGCTTTGTTGATTCTGTGAGGTCCCCTGTGTGTTTTTAAAACATTCCCTCTTAGTTTAAGTTGCCATAATTAGTGTCTTTTGCTTGCAACCAAAGAACCCTGGTGATGCAGTGGGCCTTTTCATAAACCGGTCTATTTTTGGTTTCTTGTACTTTTCTCTCATTTTGCCCATGGATGACTACCTCCTGATCTGATAAAGAAATCAAGGAGACCACATAACATGGGTTAGGGCCATATCATGCCTAACCTCTCCTCTCTAGAGGCACACTCAGAGCTGCCAGCAGCATGTAGCTCTCACTTTTCTCAGTTTTAAGTTAATGGTTGGTCTGAATTTTGAGGCCCTCAGAGCTGTCTACTTCTGAATAACAAGACTGTAGGAGCTTATGAGTCTTTACTCAGAACTTGGCTCATCACTCAGTACTACTTTTAGAATTTCCTTATTAGAAAACCAAATTCCTTTTACTATTGCTTTAGAGATAAACATCCTCTTTCTTGGAGAAGGCTCTACCTTTCCAAGTGCAGCTAAAATTCTACACCCTCCATGAGGCCATCTTCTCCTCATTTCTACCCTCTCCTAACCCCCTTAAATAGAGTGAACCTCTGCCTGCCATGAAGGAGTCTCAGTGTGAACTAAATGTACCAGAGAATGCAAACTCCAAAGCCCACCTGTAATGGATAGGTAGCAGATGCAGGTCAAGTCAACCAGGTGTCCAATGACAAATGGTAGTGAATATGAGCCTCGACTCAGGGATATAGGCAGGGGATGGGGCTGAGACAACCCCCCTCCAAGGTGGGCCACCATGGCTCTGCTTTGCTTTAGCCATTGCCGTCCTGTGGAAAGCTAGGTCCACTGTTGCCACAGCTGGAAACCCAGATTTGGAAACAAACCATCTCATTTCTTTAAAAAATGTTGACAGTGAATTGAAAGTTAAAACACCATGCATGCAAACTTCACTACTCAGGCCAAGCAAACCATTCCTGCAACCTGAGTTCAGCCTGGAGTCTCAAGAATTCTTGACCTTGAATACTCTTGGGAAACCAGTTCTGAGCTGTATTAATTCATAGATAAAAGCAACTTGTAAGAGAACATTCGTAGAATAAATAAATATGTTTATGTACATATGTATATACATGTTCATACACTTATTCTATGTATACTCTTTATTTCTATGTATACATATCTACACACACACACGCACACACACATACTCATATGATGTGAAGAAGGAGAAAATGGAGCATTCATATCTTTATTGCTTGTGATTATATCTAGGAGGGGAGGAGGTAGGGAGTGTTGGGGACTTCCAGTTTTTGCATCACATTTCTATAATGTGTGAGTTTTTAGTTATAGACATACCTTATTTTGGTAGTCAGGAAAAACAGAAAGGATCCATCCAACAAAAACAGAAAGGAGGAGATGGGCCAGCAGTTCTGTGCTTATGTGGTTACTTCCAGCCACTCCCTTGTTCTAGGAGGGTAGATGTTTATAAGAACTCTCATGAACTTGTCTCAGAGCTCCCTGAAAGAGGAACTGCTTTATTCCTGTGGTCTCTCCAGTGATTGTCCTAAAAGATGCCCTAGCATATAGGTGACTGTTGGAGTGTGGGCTGAGTGGCCTGAAAGAATGGATGAAGCAGGTGTACATAGCTTTGGCAATGAGGAATCCAGGAGCAGGTTGGACTGCCCATGGGTTGTATCCATGTTCATAGAAGAGGAGAACATGTGTTCGGGAAGATGTCTTTTCGCGTTTTGCTGGAAGATGTCTTTCCTAACCTGTACTTTTACAAGAGGCTTCAATTTCAACAACCTTCATGTCTCCTGACTGATATGCTGTCTTCCTTTAACATCCATATGTGATCAGAATCAGTGCCTTTATGTGTTCAGGTTCTCAGTTTTCAAATGTTGGCCAATTTGGTCAAGAACTTTCATGGGGGAAAATCCACAGAGCACAGAGAGGGAGGACCTCTCTCTGCACAGATGGGTCTACTGAAGCCTCCCAAGGGATTTGCTTAACTAAGGACCCACAGGTGGTGAGGGGAGAGGGAAGAAAAGAAGTGAGGTATCTGGCACTACGCTGCTGCCTTTTCTTTAAAAACTTTCAGAAAAGAACAACGAATAATATAACAAACATCAAGATTACCACCCAGAATTAATGGGTATTCACCTTTTATCGTTTTTGCTTTTTTTGTGTCCTTTTGTTCCCTTAAGGAGTACTGCCTCTTTTTGACCAAATCATATTTGGTGTATAGTGCTAATGATGGGATTCCTAAATGACATCTAAGCAAGCCTCATGACCATGGTGTCTAATCCCTCTCAGAATCTAGCCTGAGGATGGCGTTTTCATCTCCCTATAGCGCTGGCAGTGCATGATATCTGACGTATCTGCCCCAGCATGCCCTTCCCTGGCCTCCCCCTGCTCCCCACTGAATTCTCCGCACCTCTGACTCTCCTGGAATTTCTGAGGCAGTTGGTAAATGGGCACCAAGTGAGTGTCTCTGAACTCTCCAACTCTCTGACAAGGCCTTTTCCATATTGCACGTCTTCAAGGTGGGATCCCGGAGGACGGTACCCTAGAAGGAGCATTTTTTAAGTGAAGCATTGACATCTTGTTAGCTACATCATAGGCACTTTTTTCAGCCAAGGAAACTGTCCGTGTTTTCACATGTTGTGGACCAGGCATTATGAGCTCAGCTTCCTTTGATCAGTGTTACACAACTTTTCTGAGTGCTAATCTGTTTCAATTCAAAATAGATGAAAACTGCTACATGCATGGCAGCTGCAGGTTTTTGCTTTTCTTAAAAATTATCTATTTTAAGTAAAGAAAATCTGAGAAATTATATTGTGATGGATGAAAGTATTAACGATGAATTTGTTGCCAAGAAGATTAAAATTGGGAATGTACGAAAAGAAAAAAGAAGAAAAATCCTGGAAAAGCAAGTTGTCTGAGGCAAACATCAGGAGTTTCAAGGCTATTTCAGGACTGGTTCAAGTCTAAGAACCTCAAATGTCTGTGAGAGGAAGTTTCCAGAAACTAAACTATTTCCAGTGTTTTGTTTTTGTGTCAGTCAAACGTAGTATACACAGGGCTTGGAGGCCAGACCACAGAAGTGGTCTCATGTGGTGTGGCAGGGCCTCTGTGGCCTCAGAGCCAGGCAGAGCTTTTGTTTATTTAGATTTTTGTTGGCCTCGAGTGATGGCAGGAGGACAGTCATCTGTTGCTCCTGCTGACATTCAGGCAGGGACCACTGGTTCTCTTAGGCCACAGTTACACGTCAAAGCAAATACAGGCCAGAGAGCCTGACTTTCCTGTTCTTTTGAAAGTGATGCTTTGGCAGTGGGGGAAGAAAGCTACAAGGATTAGTCTTGTCTTGACATGTATTGCTGTGAGCCAACCTTTGGGCTTTTTTAGATGACATTTCTGGCCATTCCAGGATGGTAATTTTAATCTTGTCCTTGAAGTCTTGGTAATGGATTTATGTTCTTCAATAATACTTTTTGGAGAGAGTTCCAGAAAGAACTAACAATAGAAAAACCCTTATTTAGTGATAATATCAGTGGGAAGTGACAGAAAACTCCACACGAAGTAGCACAACCACAAGGGAATTTACAAAAAGGTTCAAGGAGACATCTGGCTTCAGTTAAGGATGAATCCAGGGGCTCAGATGACACCAGAATGCTGCTTTTCTGCATCCATAGTTCACTCTCATCTTCCTGGGCTGGTCCATTCTCAAGCAAGCTGAGGTGTTGCAGTGCCAGCCTCACATCCTTCCAGATCCAAGCCCGGTGGGAAAGAAGAATCTGCCTCCCTGGCAGCTTCACACAAGGGTCTCCAAACTGAGGCTCATTGCCTCTGAATGGCCTGAAAAATTATCTAAGACATATGTGAAGCTCAGAGCTAATGGGAGTGAGTAGGTGAGTACTGGCTGCTGAGGCCTGTATCAAGAGCAGGAGGGGGAGCCATCTCCTCTAGTCCCGTGTTTTAGACCCTGTTTGATCCAGGAATCCAAACAACGTCATCAGGACCTGAGCACTCTCTCTCTGTCTCTGTTTCTTCCTCCCCTGGGTTTCAGATAAGTTATGTTCCCATCAGTTCCCCAAATGAAGGTAGGAGAGATCTGGTTTCACCCAAAACACTGGAGGATAAAACAGAGGTAGGGTGAGGGATGCCAGAAAACCCAAATCTGTAAGTGTCCCTTACAAAAAAGTGTCAATGTACTAACAAGTGGAAAAACGAGTAAGTAGAGCTTCATGTTTTCACCAGTGTCCTCTGTCTCCCCCTCTGTGGGCACCAATACCCCATAATTAAACCACTCCAGGCCTCTATTGTGCTTGTGAACCCAGTGGACCCAGCTGTCTCTGTTGTCCAGAACTCTGGTCTTTGTGACAGGTGCTCCACTTATGCATTATTTTATCATTACAGCGTCTCATTTTCACAACTGCAAGGCACATTGCAGAAGAACATTTGGCAGGAGAGCCATACATCGTTTGTGCAGAGATAGGTTCATCTGTTATTTTGTGTCTCTTCATATCTTGGATTGACTCAAGATGAATCCAAAAATGGAACCATATAAGACTTTGTCTTGAATTTATTTATTTTAGAATGGTCAATGTCGTTCAATCAACCCTCAATGAAAGACAAGAAATCCAAACTCCTTTTTAATGTCATCATTGAACTGTAGTTTTAAATCTTCAGTTCTATAGGCTAGGTTGCAATAATATGGAGTAAAGAAGCTGGATCCAAGAATCAACATGTGTTCTGCCACTAATCACACTCCATTAATACCTCTTATAGAGTGAATGGACAAACCACCAGAGAGAGAGAGAGAGCTCTGGCTTCATTTGATACAAACAGCATAAAAGGAAGAGAATTGCTCTTGTTGACTAATATTGAAGAATTGGCTAAATACAGGAATTTATCTCTATGTGTAGCTGAATATTTAGGGTTAAGACAAGTTTACTCCATTTAAGAACATGGTATGTTCACTTCATGTTTTCAATGAAAAATATTTGCTAATTTGGTGTTTTAATAAGTTTTGTTTCAAATGTGGTTTTCTTTACGTTAATTAAAATATAACCTCATTTGCCAATTTTAAGTCATTCTGTGATATGGTTTGGATCTGTGGTCCCACTCAAATCTCATATTCAATCATAATCCGCAATGTTGGAAATGGGGCGTGGTGGGAGGTGATTGGATCCTGGAGGGGGTTTTTCATGGTTTAACACCATCCCCCTTGGTGCTATTGTTGAGATAGTTCTCATGGGATCTGGTTGTTTACAAGTGTGCGTCACCTCCACCTACCTTCTTGTTCCTGCTGTGCCATGTAAGATGCCTCACTTCCCTTTTGCCTTCCACCATGATTGTAAGTTTTCCAAGGCCTCTCCAGAAGCAGAAGCTGGAAGGATTAAAAAAAAGTCCACTATGCTTCCTGTACAGCCTGTAGAGAAGCAAGGACCATTTAAATCTATTTTCTTATAACTTACCCAGTGTCAGGTATTTATAGCAATGTGAGAATAGACTAATACCCTTTGTTTCTAAATAAATATATGTCCACAAGCTCTACTATTTGTCCTCTCTTTTGGGCATTTTTTATATAAATGTAATAATTGGAAACACCAGTTGTTTTTGGAAGAAATAATTATAATATTTAACCAATGTAATCCTTTTCTCACCCTTTGTAAGCTAAGTCAATCTACAAATCAGGTTCATGGTTCACAGTTTGCCACTGATTGGCTCTGGGGAACTAGGTGAGTCTCTGCCTATTATTAGCTTCCTAGGGTCTTCATAACAAAGTGCCACAGACTCAGTGGCTTAAAAACAACAGGGATTTATTATTTCATGGTTCTAAAGGATAGAATTCACATTCACAGATACCTAGGGTTAAGACTTCCACATATCTTTTTGAGGGGACACAATTTAGCCTACAACATATTGCCTTTCGGCCTCCCAAAATTCATTTCCTTCCTATGTGCAAAGCACATTCAATCCCAACATCTCTTCAAATCTTAACCCATTCCAGCATTGACTCTTAAGTCCAAAGTCTCTGCTCTAGTTTGAATGTCTGTCCCCTATGAATCTCATATTGAAATTTGATCCCCAATGTTGGACGTGGGGCCTAATGGGAGGTGCTGGGGCCATAGAAGAGGATCCCTTATGAATAGATTAATGCCCTCCCTGGTTCAGGGGAGGGGATGGGTTCTCATGATTAGTTCTGGTGAGTACTGGTTGTTAAAAAGCACCTGGCACCTCCCCAACCCTCTCTCTCTTGCTTCTTCTCTCAGCATGTGGTCGCTGCACACGCTGGCTCCCCTTCACCTTTCACCATAGTAGAAGGAGCCTGAGGAACCTCTTCTTTATAAATTACCCAGCCTCGGGTATTCCTTTATAGCAACAGTAAGTAGACTAAGACAATCTCATGTAATTATAATCAACTCAAAAGGTCCCACATCTCATCTTCTAAGTCGTTTATTCACGTGTTAGGGAGACTCAGTGTGGTGCATCCTGGGACAAAATTCCTCTCCATTTGTGAATCTGAGAAACAAGTTACCTGCTTTTGAAATACAATGGTGGAACTGGCATAGGATAGACATTCCTACTCCAAATGGGAGGAATTGGAAGGAATAAAAGAGTCATGGATACCAAGTATGTTCACAACCCAGTAGAACAAGCTCTACTAGGTTTTAAGGCCTGAGAATGGTTCTCTGTGGTCAAGGCTTCACCTTTTGGGTACCAGGCGCCAACCTCAACCTCTTGGCTCTGCCTTCTCTGGCTTTTGAATCTGTGCCCCTGACTTCAGAGTCATTCTTCCTTCATTTTATCCTGTCTCTGTCCCTTTCAGTCTGGGCTGACAGCATTTCTGCTGATATAATAATCTCTTCTTTTTTTTTTTGGAGATGGAGTCTTGCTCTGTCGCCAGGCTGGAGTGCAGTGGCGCGATCT
The DNA here is from genome assembly GCF_000951045.1 of Mandrillus leucophaeus. Taxonomy (NCBI): domain Eukaryota; kingdom Metazoa; phylum Chordata; class Mammalia; order Primates; family Cercopithecidae; genus Mandrillus; species Mandrillus leucophaeus. The sequence goes on along the minus strand of NW_012103098.1, from coordinate 647,111 downwards.
CGGCTCACTGCAACCTCCACCTCCTGGGTTCAAGAGATTTTCTTGCCTGAGCTTCCCAGGTAGCTGGGACTACAGGCACGTACCACCACATTCAGCTAATTTTTGTATTTTTAAAACCTTGTCAGTCTTCTACAAATGTCGAGTGGATTCATACCATTAGACAGAAAGATTCTTCACAGATTTTTCCTGGATAATCCCATCTCTATTCCTGGCTTCTCTTTAGGTGATTGATTGGGTCCACGAGTCACATGCCTAATCTCTCCAGAGGAAGGGTGTACAGTCACACTCTTGGTATTCTCTCCAGAGTATGCTGTCGCATTTTTTGCTAACTGGATAGGCTGAAAATTTTCAAAATCACCAAGTGTGGATTTCTTTTTGATTAGCAATGCCATCCTCCATTTATCACTTTCCTCTCACATGTCACTATAAGCAACAAGGAAAAACTAGGCCATACCTTCGGCACTTGGCTTTCAAATCTCCTTCAAGTTCATCACTTGTAAGTTCTACTTTCTACCCAGTGGTAGAACATAACTCAGCCAAGTTTTCTACCAGTTTGATACCAAGGCCAATTTTATGCCACTCTGTATCTCAATAAATACATACACACAAGCTCTAGGATTACCTCTAGTGCCCTTTCCTCGTGCATCCTCCAGTGTCTAACAACCTTTCCTCCAGTGTCCAATAACATGTTCATAATTTCCTTTTAAGGCTTCATTAGAAGTACCTTTAAACTTCCTTTTTCTAGCAGCATTCTGTTCATGAAAATATATTGTATTAGTCTGTTCTCATGCTGCCAATAAAGACATACCCGAGACTGGTAATTTATAAAGGAAAGAGGTTTAATGGAATCACAGTTCAGCATGACTGGAGAGGCCTCACAATCATGGTGGAAGGCAAAGGAGAAACAAAGGCACATCTTACATGGTGGCGGGCAAGAGAGCTTGTGCAGGGGAACTCCCGTTTATAAAACCATCAGATCTCATGAGACTTATTCACTGCCATAGGAACAGTGTGGGGGAAATTGCCCCCATGGTTGAATTATCTCCACCTGGCTCTGCCCTTGACACATGGGGATTATTACAATTCAAGGTGAGATTTGGGTGGGGACACAGCCAAACCATATCATATATGTCTTCTTTAAGATGATAGTAGCTCTTTACAGTTTTCTTTCTGCTCACACTGGAATTTTCTTTAATGTCTGTATTTCTCCCAGCAGCCTCTTTAAAGCAACCTAGGCTTTTTCTGTCTTGCATCTCAAAATTATTCCATTACTCAATCCAAAGCCACTGCCACATGTTTAGGTACTTGTCACAGCAGCACTTCACTTCCTAGTACCAAAATCTGTATTAATTTTCCAGGGCTTCTGTAACAAAGGACCGCAAAGTTGTGGCTTAAAACAACAGGAATTTATTTCATGGTTCTGGAGGCTAGATGTCTGAAATTGAGATGTCAGCAGGGTGATGCTCCCTCTGAAGTTCTTGGGAAAAATTATCCCTTGCCTCTTCTGGCTTCTGGTGGTTGCTGGCTGTCCTTGGCATGCCTTGGCTTCCTGCTGCATTACTCTCATTTCTACCTCCCTCTCCATGTGGTCATCTTCCCTCTGTTTTTGTCTGTGTCTCTGTGTCTTCTTCTTTTTTCTTTCTTTCTCTCTCTTTTTCTTTCCCTCTCTCTTTTTCCTTCTCTCTTTCTCCTTTCTTTCTGACGGGTCTCTCTCTGTCACCGAGGCTGGAGTGCAGTGGCATGATCATGGCTGTCTGTAGCCTCAACCTCCTGGGCTTAAGCAGTCTTCCTACCTCAGCTTCCCAAGTTGCCGGGACCATAAGTATGCACCACCACAGCCAGCTAATTTTTTGTATTTTTTCTACAGATGGAGTCTTCCTATGTTGTCCATGCTGGCCTTGAATTTCTGGGCTCAAGTTAATCTGTCTGCCCTCTTTAACCTCGCCAAGTGCTGGGATTATAGGCATGAACCCCTGCCCCCAACCTCCTTTTCTTGTAAGGACAGCAGTTATATTGGATTTAGGGCTCACCATAATCCACTATTACCTTTAATTGACTTTTTGCATCTGCAAAGACCCAGTTTCCAAATAAGATCACAATCACAGGTACCTGCGGTTAGGACTTCAACATATCTTTTGAGGAGACTTAATTCAACCTAAACCACCATCCCTCTGAGGACTTTCCATGTCCACATTCATGCAAACAGTTATCTTTTTGATTGTGATTGACAGAAACACAACTCAAACTAGCTTAGGCAAAACGAGCCTGTTTGGCTCTCATAACTGAAGTATTCATGGGTAGTTCAGATTTCAGGCATGACCCAGTCCAAGGATTCAAACAATGTGTTGCTCTTGCTCTCTCTCTTACTCTCTCAATTCCTTCTTCCTCTGTCTTGACTTTACTCTTATGTTAGTTGTGTCCATGTGGTTGTCCCCACTAGTTTCTCAACTGCTTATATGCCAGAGGAAAGGACCTATGTTTTGATAATATTTGCACAAAAGTCCTGGGCCCTCCTGTTATTAGCTCCAGCTGTGCAAAGTACCTGTCCCCTCTTGTTGGGGAGATCAATTTTATTGTGTGGTTAATGCATAAGTTACATGTTCTCTACTCGATCCAGAGGTGCAGTCAGTGATACCCAAACCACATGAGCTGAAATCATGGAAATTAGGGTGTAGTTAGTGAAAGAAGGGGGAGAGCCTGCTGGGCAGGCTAGCACAGATGTCCTTCTAAATTCTTAGGTTAGAAGGGTTGAACTAGCAGGTCTGTAATACGGGTTCTAACAGTGCTGTGAATCTGCAGGCACCCTCCACTGATTCTTGGCCAAGTAATTGTATATAGTAGCCTTAACTGATCAGTGAAACACTATTTCATAAGATGTTTCTTTTTAAATTTATTTTTTGAGGACTCAACTTTAGTAAAGTATACTTTGCATGAATAAAATTCATACACGTTAAATGTACAATTTGATGAGTTTTGACAGATGCATTCCTTAGCCAACACCAAAATCGTTACAAAGGACATTTCCCTCCCTCACCCACAGAAGTTCTCTTGTACCCCTGTGTAGTCAGTCTTCTCACCCCACTGCCTCACTCCTGGCAACCACTGATTGGCTTTTATTATGGCTTTGCATATGGTATTTCAAAAATTATCATTTATAATTGACACATAATAATTGTACATATTTAGGGGGCACCATGTGATATTTCAATACATGTGTACAATGTGCAATGATTAAATCTGGATAATCAGCACATCCATCACCTCAAACATGTGTCATTTGTTCATGTTGGAAACATTCAAAATCCTCTCTTCCAGCTATTCAAAAATACACAATAAATTGTTAATTATAGACACCTTACAGTGCTATGGAACATTGGAACTTATTCCTCCTATATGGTTGTATGTTTGTATCCATTAACCAACCTTTGGCTATCCACCTCCCTCTTTCCCCACCTCTAGTAACCATTATTCTACCCTTTGCTTATATGAGATCAACTTTTTTAGCTTCTACATATGGATGAGCATACACAGCATTTGTCTTTCTGTGCCTGGCTTATTTCATTTAACATAATGTCCTTCAAGCTCATCCATGTTTCAGCAAGTGACAGAATTTCGTTCTTTTTTAAGGCTGACTTGTATATAAATGTGTATACATTCCACATTTTCTCTATTCATTCATCTGTTGGTGAACACGGGTTGCTTCCCTATCTTGGCTATTGTGAATAGTGCTGCCATAAACATGGAAGTGCAGATATCTCTTCAACATACTGACTTCCTTTCCTTTGGATATATACCCAGTAGGGGGATTGCTGGATCATATGGTAGCTCTATTTTGAGTTTTTTTGAGGAGCCTCCGTATTGTTTTCCATAATGGCTGTACTAATTTATATTCCCACCAACAGTGTATGAGAGTTCCCCTTTCTCTGCCTTCTCATTTGTTATTTTTTGTCTTTTTGATGATAACCATCCTGAAGTGAGATGATATTATGGTTTGGATTTGTATTTTCGTGTTGATTAGTGATGCTGAGCATTTTTTTAAACACGCTGACCATTTGTATGTCTTCTTTTGAGAGATGTCCACTCAGATCATTTGCCCATTTTTAATGAGATTATTTGTGTTTCTAATGTCTGAGTTTTTTGTATATTCTGAATGTTCATCCATTTTTAGATGAGTAGTTTGCAGATATTATTTTTTCCATTCTGGAGGTTGTCTCTTCACTCTATTGATTGTTTCCTTTGCTGTGCAGAAGTATTTTAGTTTGATATAATTCCATTTGTCTATTTTTGCTTCTGTTGTCTGTGCTTTTAAGGTCTTTGCCATAAAATCTTTGCCAGATCAATGTCCTGAAGCATTTCTCCTGTTTTCTTCTACTTATTTCATAGTTTCATGTTTAAGATTTAAGTCTTTAATTCATTTTGAGTTGATTTTTTCTATGTGGTGAGAGATATGGGCTTAGTTTCATTCTTCTACAAATGTATATCCAGTATTTCCAGCACCATTTATTAAAGAGACTGTCCTTTCCCTAGTGAATGTTTTTGGCACCTTTGTGGGAAATCAGTTGGCTTCATATAATTGGATTTATTTCTGGGATCTCTGTTCTAATCCATTGGTCTATGTGTCTGTTTTTATGCCAGTACTGTGCTATATTTTGAAGTCAGAGAGTGTGATGCCTCCAGCTTTGTTCTTTTTGCTCAGGATTGCTTTGGATATTCAGACTCTCATATGGTTCTATCCAAATTGTAGGATTTTTTTTCTGTTTCTGTGAAGAATGTCATTAGTATTTTGATAGAGATTGCATTGAATATGTAGATTGTTTTGGGTAATATGGTCATTTCAACCAAGTAATTCTTCAGTATATTCATGAGCCTAGGATGTCTTTCCATTTTTGTGTGTGTGTCTTCTTGATTTCTTCCATCAGTGTTCATAGCCTTCCTTGTGGAGATCTTTTGTTTCCTTGGTTAAATTTATTCTTAAATATCTTATTTATTTTTGGTACCTATTGTAAATAGGATTGCTTTCTTGATTTTTTAGTTAGTTTGTTGTTGGTGTGTAGAAATACTACTGATTTTTGTATTAATATATTGATTTTGTATCCTGCAACTTTACCAAAATTGTTTGTCAGTTCTAAGAGTTTTGGTGGAGTCTTTAGGTGGTTTTTCTATATATAAGATCATCTGCAAACAGATTCTTTTGAAAAGTTTTGCGTTTGTATTCATTAGGGATATTGGCCTATGGTTTTCTTTTTGTTGTTGTTGTGTCCTTGTCTGGTATTGGTAACAGGGCCTTATAGAGTGAGTTTGGAAGTGTTCCCTCCTCTTCATTTCTTGGAAATAATTTGAGAAGAATTGGTGTTAGTTTTTCTTTAAAAGTTGAGCAGTGAAGCCACTCGGTCCCAGGCTTTTCTTTATTGGGAGGTTTTTAACTACAGCTTTAACCTCTTTGTTTGTTATTGGTCTCTTTGAGTTTTCTACTTCTTCTTGGCTCAATCTTGATAGGTTGTATGTGTCCAGGAATTTACCCATTTCTTCTAGTTTTTTTCCAGTTTTTTGGCCTGTAGTTGCTTATAGTGGTCTGTAATGATTGTTTGTATTTCTGTAGTATCAGCCATAATTCTTTTTTTTGTTTCTCATTTTGCTTACTTGGGTCTTTTTTAAAAAATTAGTCTACCTATTGGTTTATTAGTTTTGTTTATCTTTTTGAAAAGCCAACTTTTCATTTCGTTGATTTTTTGTTCTGTTGGTCTCAATTTTATTTATTTCTTTCCTTGTCCTAATTTGGGGTTTGGTTTGTTTTTCTAGTTCATTGAGGTGTATAATTAGGTTGTTTATTTGAAATCTTTCTAGTTTTTTTGATGTATGCATTTATTGTTATAAACTTCCCTCTTAATACCGCCTTTGCTGTATCTTATAGGTTTTGGTATATTGTGTTTCTGTTTTCATTTGTTTCAATAAATTTTTAAATTTCCTTCTTAATTTCTTTGTTGACCCATTTGTTGTTCAAGAGGATGTTGTTTAATTTACATGCATTTGTATAGTTCTGAAAGTTCTTCTTGTTACTGATTTCTAGTTTTATTACATTGTCATTAGAAAATATACTTGATATGATTTTGATTTTTAAAAATTTGTTGAGACTTGTTTTATGATCTAACATATGGTCAGCCCTGGAGAGTGTCACATGTGCTGATGGAAAGAATGTGTCTTCTGCAGCTGTTGGGTGAAATGTTCTGTAAATGTCTATAGGTGTACTTGGTCTATAGCACAGCTTATATTGGGTGGTTCTTTATTGATTTTCTATATAGATCTGTCCAGTGCTGAGAGTGGGGTTTTGAAGTCCCCAAATTTTATTGTATTGGAATCTATATATCCTTTGAGATCTAATAATATTTGCTTTACACATAAATATATATGCACACAACCATATATACATGTGCTCTGGTGTTGGATACATACATATTTACAGTTTTTATATCCTCTCACTTAGTGATCCCTTTGTCATTATATAATGACTTTCTTGTCTCTTCTTACAGCTTTGACTTAAAGGTCTTTTTAAAAATATGTAAGTATAGTTACTCCTGCTCACTTTTAGTTTCTATTTGTATGGATATCATTTTTTCTATTCCTTTAAATCTGTGGGTCTTTACATGCAAAGTAAATTTCCTGTGGACAGCATATAGTTGGGTTGTATTTTGTATCCATTCTGCCAGCCTGTATCTTTTAATTGGGAAATTTAATTCATTTACATTCAAAGTTGTTATTTGTAGGTGAGAACTTACTCCTGTCATTTTGTTAATTGGTTTTTGATAAGTTTTTTATATCCTTAGTTCCTTTCTTTCTCTCATTGCTTATCATTGCAGTTTGGTAGTTTTCTGTAGTGATAATGTTTGATTCTTTTCTTTCTTCTATGTGTATTTGCTCCACCAGTGAATTTTGTACTTTCATGTGTTTTCATTATGATAGTTATTGACATTTCACTTCCATGTGTAGCACTCCTGTAAACATTGTTTTGTAAGATTGGTCTAGTGGTGATGAATTTCCTCAGGTTTTGGTTGTCTGAGAAAACTTTATCTTTCATTTCTGAAATATAGCTTTTGGGTATAGTATTCTTCGCTAGCAGTTTTTTTTTTTTTCCTTTTACTACTTTGAATATATCATCCAATTCTTTCCTGGCCTGTAAGGTTTCTGCTGAGAAATCTACTGTTAGTCTAATAAGGGTTCCTTTATATGTGATTTGATGTTATTCTCTTGCTGTGTTTAGAATTCTCTCTTTGTCTGTGACTTTTGACAAATTGACTATAGTGTGCCTCAGAGAGGACCTTCTTAGTTGAATCTATTGGAGGTTTTTGAGCTTCCTGGATCTGGATGTTTATCTCTCTCCCAAGATTTGGGATGTTTTAAACTGTTATTTCCTTAAATATATTTTCTATGCCTTTTCCCATCTCTTCTCCTTTTTGAACTTCCCTAATGTGAACATTTGTTCACTTTATGGTATCCCATAAGTCCTGTAGGCTTTCTTCATTCTTTAATTTTTTTTCTTTTCTTCTGCTCCTTTTTTATGGTCTGCCTGGGTTATTTCAAAAGATCTGTCTACACATTCAGATGTTGTTTTTCCACTTCATCTAGTCTGTCATTAAATTCAATTGCAATTTTTATTTCATTCATTGAATTCTTCATTTCCAAGATTTTTTTAATGAAATCTAAATCACTGTTGAATGCTTCCTTCAGATCGTGAATTGTTTTCCTGATTGTATAGAATTCCCTGTTTGATTATTTTATATCTCACTGAGTTTCCTTAAGATCATTATTTTTGAATTAGAGAAACTTAACAAGCAAACACATTCACATTACTTTATTACAGTAATCACTATAATTGTTCTTTTTATTAGTTATTGTTAATCTCTTAGTGTGCCTAATGTATAAATTAAACCTTATTATATGTATGTATGTGTAGGAAAAACATAGTGTATACAGGGTTCAGTACCCTTGTGGTTTCAGGCATCCGCTGGGAGTCTTGGAACGTATCTCTGTGGATAAGAGTGGTCTACTGTACTCTTAGTTTATGTTCTGGGAGGTAAACTGCTCAGTTATGACCACATCCAAGTGCATACACTCCATTTTGGAACCCTCTAACACAATGCAAAAGTAATTGCCATTGAAAGAAATGGCCAAAACTGCAATTACTTTTGCATCAACCTAGAGATGTACTACTTTTCTATTGTTACATAACTCGTCAAGTAGTTTCAGGCAACACTGATTCATTGTTTCACAATTCTGTAAGTCAGAAGTCTGGGTGGGCTTGGCTGATTTTTCTGCTCTGGATCTCACAAGGCTGAAGGTAAGGTGCTGGCTGGGCTCTTAATCTGGAGATCTGGAAAGATTCACTTCCTAGTTCACTGAGGCTGTTGAAAGAATTCAGCTTCATATGGTTATGGGACTGAGGTCCCCCCTGCCTTGCTGGTTGTCCTTGTCCCTTGCTTGTCCCCTCCACCTTCAAAACCATCAATCGTGTGTTGAGTCCTTCTTGTGTTTTGAATCTCTCTGACTTCCTTTTCTGCCGACAGCCAGGGAAAACTCTGCTTTTGAATTGGGTTCACATCTCCGCATTTTAAGGTCAACTGACTCAAGACTTTAATTTCATCTGCAAAATACCCCTAGATTAGTGTTTAAATAATCAAGGGATAGGAATCTTGGATGGGGTCATTTTCAAGAATTCTGACTACCACAGTGGGTGTTGTATAACTTTTTTTTTTTTTTTTGGTGTTGAATCAAGGAGAGAATTGGAAAAAAGATACTGAAAGAAGTCTCAAATTAATTGAGTTTTACACTGTTAAATTCAGGATTCTTTCTATATGATATCACTGTTATGCTGGTTATACCACCCATTGTTGTAAAGAAACCCACAAGCTAACAGAGAAACGGAAAACAAAACAGTAATTATGCTGATGTTGTTGCCTTTTTTATTTTTGGAAGGAAGGAAAATTTGCTGATCTGAGCCAAGATTTTCCCCTCGATGACTGGTGCTGCTCAGTAACATTACAAGTGTTATTCATATATCGTGTTTATTTCTTTCGGGGGCCTGGGCAACAAAGTTTTCTTACTTTTTAAAAAAAGAAAAATGGACTTAAACATGTGGAAAAGTTTAAAAGAAGCAGCTTAGTATGACTGATATAAAAGAGTTGTAAAAAGCGACCAATCTCATTATAATGTTGTGATTTCTAGGCTGCGTTGATTTTTGTTAGTTGCCTAACACTGTATAATTATAAGTATAGCTAGAAAAGTGGGTGTCCTTCAAAACTTTGGTACAGTTGGTTGGGATTTTGTAGGCAATCCAGTGTTGAAAGGTTTGCTTCATCATTTTGTGGTGTTATCTTTGGGTTGAAAAACAAAGATCATTTAAAAAGAAAAGTTCAGACGGTCCTGCTGAGTTCTGCTGTACTGTGGCTTGTAGCCTACTTGCTGTAAGTACCATTCAGTTCTCAGTAGTAAGAATCAACTTTAAGTTACTTTTAAACTTAAAAGTAAATTTGTTTTGGTATGTTGTCTTTGAGTGAGAAGACCAGGATGGGATTTTTTCCATATCAAATAAACAACAATAGGGGTCCTGGCTGGCAAAAGGATATATATCATTGCCTCAGTTGATCTATCTCCAGGAAAATAAGTTCAAAGCAAAGCATCAAATTGTCTGAATGTGGGTCTAACCAACTGGGACTGGCAAGAGGCACCAACTCTGTGGGCTACCCTTGACAGCCTACATGGGCTCCCTTCTGTGCTGTGAACTGTAAAGTGTGACCAGGGAACTGGGAAGAGTCTTGAAAATACATTAGTGCTGCCTGAACCCACTTAGGCTTGTGGAAGTGGAAAGGACACAGTAAAGGAGAAAGAGAAGCTCAGGGATTGCCAGGTAACTGATCGGGAGTCAGCAATGATGGGTCTCGAGTCTTAGTTTGAATGAGACTTGGGCAAGCCATTGTGAGACTTGGGGCAAGTTGCCTCATCTCTGTGAGTCTGGTGTCCTCATCTGCAAAATAGAGATAATATCCTGTCATTTACAGCAACATGGGTGAATCCAGAGGACATTATATTAAGTGAAATAAGCCAGGCACATAAGGAAAAATACTGCATGATTTCAGTCATATGTGGAATGTAAAAAGTTGTTCTCATAGAAGTAGAGAGGAGAATAGTGGTTACCAGAGGATGGGGAGGGTACAGGGGAAGGAGGAGTGGGAAGAGATTGGTTGATAGGTACAAACTGCAGTTAGGAAGAGTAAATGCTTATGTTCTATTGCATAGTAGGATGATTAGAATTGAGAATAATGTATTCTATATTTCAAAGTAGCTAGAAGAGAGGTTTTGAAAGTTCTTCTCACAAAGAAATGATGAATGTTTGAGGTGATGGATATGCTAATTATGCTGATTTGATCATTACACAATGTATGCATGTATCAAAACATCACATTCTATTGTGTAAATATGTACAATTATTATGTGTCAATTGTACATTTAAAAAAAATGAGACAAAAAATGGAGACGATGATAATAGAAGTACTGCCTAGGCCTTTGGATGTTTCTATGAAGTGATACATAAAAAGCATGTAGCAGGTTCTCTTGGAGGTGGCTGGCAAGATGGCCGAATAGGAACAACTCCAGTCTGCAGCCCCCAGCGAGATCAACACAGAAGGCTGGTGATTTCTGCTTTTCCAACTGAGGTACCAGCTCATCTCATTGGGACTGGTTGGACAGTGGATGCAGCCCATCGAGGGTGAGCTGAAGCAGGGTAGGGCGTCACCTTACCCGGGAAGTGCAAGAGGTTGGGGAACTCCCTCCGCTAGCCAAGGCAAGCCGTGAGGAACTGTGCTGTGAGGAACGGTGCATTCCAGCCAGATACTATGCTTTTCCCACAGTCTTTGCAACCTGCATACCAGGAGATTCCCTTGGGTGCCTAGGCCACCAGGGCCCTGGGTTTCAAGCACAAAATGGGGCGGCTGTTTGGGCAGACACCAGGCTAGCTGCAGGAGTTTTTTTTCATACCCAGTAGCACCTGGAATGCCTGCAAGACAGAACCGTTTATTCCCCTGGAAAGGGGCTGAAGTCAGGAAGCCAAGTGGTCTAGCTCAGCAGATTCCACCCCCATGGAGTCCAGCAAGCTAAGATCCACTGGCTTGAGATTCTTGCTGCCTGCCCAGCAGTCTGAAGTCTACCTGGGATGCTCAAGCTTGGTGGGGGGAGGGGTGTCTGCTATTACTGAGTAGGCGGTTTTCCGCTCACAGTATAAACAAAGCTGCTGGGAAGTTCGAACTGAGTGGAGCGCACTGCAGCTCGGCAAAGCCAGACTGCCTCTCTAGATGCCTCCTCTCTGGGCAGGGCATCTCTGAAAGAAAGGCAGCAGCCCCAGTCAGGGGCTTATAGATCAAACTCCCATCTCCCTGGGAAAGAACACCTTAGGGAATGGGTTGGCTGTGGGTGTAGCTTCAGCAGACGTTCCCGCCTGCTGGCTCTGAAGAGAACAGCAGATCTCCCAGCACAGTGCTCAAGCTCTGCTAAGGGACAGACTGCCTCCTCAAGTGGGTCCCTGAACCCTGTGACCCCTGACTGGGAGACACCTCCCAGCAGGGGTCAACAGCCACCTCATACAGGAGAGCTCTGGCTGGCATCTGGTGGGTGCCCCTCTGGGACAAAGCTTCCAGAGGAAGGAATAGGCAGCAGTCTTTGCTGTTCTGCAGCCTCTGCTGGTGATACCCAGGCAAATAGGGTCTGGAGTAGACCTCCAGCAAACTCCAGCAGACCTGCAGCAGAGGGACCTGACCGTTAGAAGGAAAACTAACAAACAGAAAGGAATAGCATTAACATCAACAAAAAGGATGTCTACACAAAAACACCATCCGAATGTCACCAGCCTCAAAGACCAAAGGTTGATAAATCCACAAAGATGAAGAAAAACTAGCACAAAAAGGCTGAAAATTCCCAAAACCAGAATGCCTCTTCTTCTCCAAAGGATCACAACTCCTTGCCAGCAAGGGAACACAACTGGATGGAGAATGAGTTTGACGAAATTGACAGAAGTGGGTTTCAGAAGGTGGGTAATAACAAACTCCTCTGAGCTAAAGGAGCCTGTTCTAACCCAATATAAGGAAGCTAAGACCCTTGACAAAAGGTTAGAGGAACTGCTAACTACAGTAACTAGTTTAGAGAAGAACATAAATGACCTGATGGAGCTGAAAAACACAGCACGAGAAGTTCGTGAAGCATGCACGTGTATCAATAGCCAAGTTGATCAAGTGGAAGAAAGGATATCAGAGATTGAAGATCAACTTAATGAAATAAAGCATGAAGACAAGATTAGAGAAAAAAGAATGAAAAAGAAGGGACAAAACCTCCAAGAAAAATGGGACTATGTGAAAAGACCAAACCTACATTTGACTGATGTACCTGAAAGTGATGCAGAGAATGGAGCCCAGTTGGAAAACACTCTTCAGGATATTATCCAGGAGAATTTTCCCAACCTAGCAAGACAGGCCAATACTCACATTTAGGAAATACAGAGAACATCACAGAGATACTTCTCGAGAAGAGCAACCCCAAGGCACACAATTGTCAAATTCACCAAGGTTGAAATGAAGGAAAAAATGTTAAGGGCAGCCAGAGAGAAAGGTCGGGTTACCCACAAAGGGAAGCCCATCAGAC
>NW_012103098.1:627818-628883 GCF_000951045.1 Mandrillus leucophaeus | reverse complement strand
TATGTGCACCCAATCTAGGAGCATCTAGATTCATAAAGCAAGTTCTTAGAGACCTACAAAGAGACTTAGACTGCCACACAATAATAATGGGAGACTGTAACATGCCACTGTCAATATTAGACAGATCAATGCGGCAGAAAATTAACAAGGATATTCAGGACTTGAACTCAGCTCTGGAACAAGCAGTCTTAATAGACATCTACAGAAATCTCCACCCCAAATAAACAGAATATACATTCTTCTCAGCACCACTTCACCCTTATTCTAAAATTGACTACATAATTGGAAGTAAAACACTCCTCAGCAAATGCAAAAGAACAGAAATCATAACAGTTTCTCAGACCATAGTGCAATCAAATTAGAATTCAGGATTAAGAAGCTCACTCAAAACCACACAACTACATGGAAACTGAACAACCTGCTCCTGAATGACTACTGGGTAAATAACGAAATTAAGGCAGAAATAAATAAGTTGTTTGAAACCAATGAGAACAAAGACACAACATACTAGAATCTCTTGGACACATTTAAAACAGTGTGTAGAGGGAAAGTTATAGCACTAAATGCCCACAGGAGAAAGCAGGAAAGATCTAAACTCAACACCCTAACATCACAGTTAAAAGAACTAGAGAAGCAAGAGCAAACACATTCAAAAGCTGGCAGAAGACAAGAAATAAGTAAGATCGGAGCAGAACTGAAGGAGATAGAAACAGGAAAACCCTTCAAAAAATTAATGAATCCAGGAGCTGGTTTTTTTTTTTTTTTTTTCGAAGATTAACAAAATAGCTAGACCACTAGCCAGACTAATAAATAAGAAAAAAGAAGAATCGAGTAGACACAATAAAAAATGATAAAGGGGATATCACCACTGATCCCACAGAAATACAAACTACCATCAGATAATACTAGAAACACCTCTACACAAATAAACTAGAGAATCTAGAAGAAATGGATAAATTCCTGGACACATACACCTTCCCAAGACTAAACCAGAAAGAAGTTGAATCCCTGAATAGACCAGTATTCTGAAATTGAGTTTCAGAATACTGAAGTTCTGAAATTGAG
>NW_012103098.1:620766-626711 GCF_000951045.1 Mandrillus leucophaeus | reverse complement strand
CACAAGACAAGGATGCTCTCTCTCACCACTCCTATTCAACATACTATTGGAAGTTCTGGCTAGGGCAATCAGGCAAGAGAAAGAAATAAAGGGTATTCAAATAGGAAGAGAGTAAGTCAAATTGTCTCTGTTTGCAAATGACATAATTGTATATTTAGAAAACCCCACCGTCTCAGCCCAAAATCTCCTTAAGCTGATAAGCAACTTCAGCAAAGTCTCAGGATACAAAATGAATGTGCAAAAATCACAACCATTCCTGTACACCAATAATAGATAAACAGAGAGCCAAATAATGAGTGAATTCCCATTCACAATTGCTACAAAGAGAATAAAACACCTAGGTATACAACTTACAAGGGATATGCAGGACTTCTTCAAGGAGAACTACAAACCGCTGCTGAAGGAAATCAAAGAGGACACAAACAAATAGAAAAACATTTCATCTCATGGATAGGAAGAATCAATATTGTGAAAATGGCCATAATGCCCAAAGTAATTTATAGATTCAATGCTATCCCCATCAAGCTACCATTGACTTTCTTCACAGAATTAGAAAAAACTACTTTAAATTTTGTGTGGAACCAAAAAGAGCCTGTATAGCCAAGTCAATCCTAAGCCAAAAGAAAACTGCAGGCCTCACGCTACCTTAACTTTACTACAAGGCTACAGTAACCAAAACAGCATGGGACTGGTACCAAAACAGAGATATAGACCAATGGAACAGAACTGAGGCCTCAGAAATAATGCCACACATCTATAACCATCTGATCTTTGACAAACCTGACAAAAATAAGCAATGGGGAAAGGATTCCCTATTTTGGTGTTGGGGAAACTGGCTAGCCATATGCAGAAAACTGAAACTGAACCCCTTCCTTACACCTTATACAAAAGTTAACTCAAGATGGATTGAGGACTTAAACATAAGACCTACAACCACAAAAACCCTAGAAGAAATCCTAGGCAATACCATTCAGGACATAGGCATGGGCAAAGACTTCATGACTAAAACACCAGAAGCAATGGCAACAAAAGCCAAAATTGATAGATGGGATCTAATTAAACTGAAGAGTTTCTGCACAGAAAAAGAAAGTATCTTCGGAGTGAACAGGCAACCTACAGAATGGGAGAAAATTTTTTGCAGTGTATCCATCTGACAAACGACCAATATCCAGAATCTACAAAGAACTTAAACAAATTTACCAGAAAAAAAAAAATTCAAAAAGTGGGTCAAGGAAATGAACAGACAATTCTCAAAAGAAGACATTTATGCAGTCAAGAAACATGTGAAAAAAAGCTCATCGTCACTGGTCATTAGAGAAACGCAAATCAAAACCACAATGAGATACCATCTCACCGCAGTTAGAATGGCGATTATTAAAAAGTTAGGAAACAACAGATGCTGGAGAGGATGTGGAGAAATAGGAAAGCTTTTACACTGTTGGTGGGAGTGTAAATTAGTTCAACCATTGTGGAAGACAGTGTGGTGATTCCTCAAGGATCTAGAACCAGAAATACCGTTTGGCCCAGCCATCCCATTACTGGGTATATACCCAAAGGATTATAAATCATTCTCCTATACAGACATATGCACACGTATGTTTATTACAGCACTATTCCACAATAGCAAAGACTTGGAGCCAACCCAAATGCCCATCAATGATGGACTGGATAAAGAGAATGTGGCACATATACACTATGGAATACTATGCAGTCATAAAAAAGGATGAGTTCATGTCCTTTGCAGGGACATGGATGAAGCTGGAAACCATCAGTCTCAGCAAACTAAAACAGGAACCGAAAGCCAAATACCACATGTTTTCACTCATAAGTGGGAGTTGAACAATGAGAACACCTGTGCACAGCTGGAGGAACATCATACACCAGGGCCTGTTGGTGGGGGGGTGCCTAGGGGAGCGACTTCATTAGGAGAAATACCTAGTGTAGATGATGGGTTGATGGGTGCAGCAAACCACTATGGCACGTGTATACCTATGTAACAAACCTTCATGTTCTGCACATGTATTCCAGAACTTAAAGTATAATAATAACTTTAAAAAGCATGTAGTAGACCACTTGGCATGCAAGTACTTAGCAAATGTTGGCTATAATTGAAGAAGGAGCTTCATTAAAAAAGGAAGAAGGAAAGATTAAGAGAGAAATAAGAGAAAGAAGGGGAAGAGGGAAAATGAGACCATCAGGAGCAAACAGAAGAAGGAGGCTGGGTCTAGGTCACCAGGATTCAGTGCGCTTGGAAAAATAAATCAAGTTTGAATCGAACTTTTTCATTGTTCAAGTGAAGTTGAGTTCTTGGATATACACTCTCTGTTGCATACTTCCCTCTGTGATGCTGAGTTTTTATATCATTTGGTTGCAGCTTTGGATATTGGGCCAAAGTAGCTTCCAGAATGCCTCTGTAATCCAGTGGTGATATTAGTGAGGCCTAGGAAATCATTTTGTAGCCACTAGTCTTTTTATTTGTAAATTTATTCTACACTGAAGGTGTTAGCATCAAACTGTTCACCCTGACTGAGCACAGACTCTTGGGAGAACTGAAATCTAAGTAAGAGATTACCTTGCACAGTGGGGCAAATCAGGGATGAATGAAGCAACTTAGGCAACAGAAATTATCCTGGTGGAGCCTGAAACCTGAGACTAAAGGCTGAGAGTGTGCTTCTGTCTCAGCACTGAGCTTTGCTGGTGAATTCTCTACCACCATAGCTGTCCCTTGTGTGAGCTGCAAAGGGAAGAACATTCTCTGTGTGCAACAAAGAGTCCTGATTTAATCCGGGGCAGAAAATCTCCTAGCTTTGCCAGTGATCTGCTTGTTGGAGAATAAAATAATTGAATTATCTCCCTGGGCAAAATTGCAAATGGCATGGAAAATCTCAATTGCAGCAAGAGGAAAAACAAGAATAAGGGACTGTTTTGCTTTGTTCTGTGTTGAGTTTTTGGTACTGAATTCCATTTATTTAGAACAAATGAAGAAATCTTCTTTTAAGAAAAGTTAGTCAACATAATTGGGAGGTCTCATCAGTTTCTTTGTGCTCTTCTTGGGATCATGGGAGAGCTGCTGAAGTTCCCTTCCCCCAAGATCAACTATTAGTCTCTGCCTATAACACTGTCTACAATCAACCTTGCCCTAAGAGTCAAACCAAAGTTTTTAGTTAGGGCTTTATTGTTTACAATTAAACTGTTTGCCAAGTTATGCTTCCCTCTCCCAGCTTTATTGAGACATAATTGACAAATAAAAATTGTATATATTTAAGGTATACAAAGTGATGTTTTGATATACATTACAAATAATGTACCCATCTTCTCACATGGTTACTCTGTGTGTGTGTGTGTGTGTGTGTGTGTGTGTGTGAGACAGAGAGAGAGAGGAAAACACTGAAGAGCTCAACACATTTCAAGTATTCAGTGCGTTATTATTAACTATCATCTCCATGCTGTAAATTAGTTCTGCAGAACTTATTCATCGTAACAGGAAGCGTGTATCCTTTGACCAACATCTCCCCCTTTTCTCCACTCTCAGCCCCTGGCAACCATCATTCTGTGTTCCCGCAAGTTTGATTTTTTTTTTTTTTTTTTTAGATTTCACATATAAGTGAGATCATGCAGTATTTGTCTTTCTGTGCCTGGCTTATGAAACTTAGCATAATGTCCTCCTGGTCCATCCATGTTATCTCAAATGGTAGCATTTCCTTCTTTTTAAAGGCTGAATAATGTTCATATATATGAATATTATTATATTAATTGTATTATTATATAATATTCCTGTGTATGTGTATATATATCTCACATTTTCTTTATCCATTCACCTGCCAGTGCACACTTAGGTTATTTCCATATCTTGGCTACTGTGAATAATGCTGCAGTGATCATGGGTGTGCAGCTATCTCTTTGAGACAGTGATTTATTTCCTTTTGATATACACCCAGAAGTGAGATTGTGGGATCATATGGTAGTTCCAGTTCTGTGTTTTTGAGGAACCACCACACTGTTTTCCATAATGGCTGTACTAACTTACATTCCCACCAACAGTATACAAGGGTCCCTTTTCTTCCCCTCCTCGCCAACACTTGTTACCTTTTGACTTTTTGATACTAATCATTCTAACAGGTATGAGATGTTATCTCTTTGTGGTTTTGATTTGCATTTCCCTGGTGATTAGTGATGTTGATCACCTTTCCATATACCTGATGGCCATTTATATGTCTTCTTTGGACACATGTCTGTTCAGGTCGTTTGCCCATTTTTTAACTAGGTTATTTGTTTTGCTATTGAGTTGATACGAGTTTCTTGTATATCTTGGGTGTTAACTCCTTATTGAATATATGGTTTACAAATAATTTTGTGTGGATTTGAGGGCAGTTTCACAAATTTCTGAGACATCAATAACTTTATTTTCTGTTAAAGGTCCAAGTCCCTAGTGTGATAGACCGTGGATCCCTGTTTCATAGCTGGTTGTAAAGAAGCAGTAGATACCATGGTAGTTTCATGGCTGGATACCCTCATCAGTGGGTAGAGAGGGGAGGCTTGGGCTTTCTAGGGAAGGTCAGCAGAGACTAGCCTAAGGCATGACTCATACTAGTCACTGTGGAGATACTTGTTGACCAGTAAATACTATCAAGATAACTTGGGTTTGTAGGAATGATACCAATAGATAATTCTCATGGAGTATTAGCTCATTTGTAAAGTGATGAGATGGGTATCTGGCATAGAGTACCTACAACCTAAGAGGAAAGAACTATCCTTATTTTTTTCAGATGGGGTAAATGAGGCACGTAATGAATTAGCAGCTTGGCCAAGGTCGTTGTGGGAAAACTTAGTAAGTGGCCAAGCAGTGATTGGAAGCCATGCAATGTGAATCTAGGGCCTGGATATTTGTCCTCCAGAGCAGACTGGCTCCCATTAAGTGTATTTAAAACTTAACAGTCATCGCTTCCTCCACCCTAGCCTGCTTCTCTTCTTGTGTTTCTCCTCTCTAAGAACAGCCCCAGCCCCACTCACTGACACAAACCAGAAATTTGGAGAGTGTCTTTGATTTGCCATCTCCCTGGGTCTCCACATTAATCATTCCCCGAGTTTTGTCCATTGTTACATCCCCATTGTCTCTCTCATCCATCCATTTCTCTCCACCTCCAAGTCCACTATCTTGATTTAAGTCATCATCATCTCCTCCATGAATCTCTGCCTCCCTCTCCTGGCTTGTCCTCTGACTCCAGGTGTCTCGTCTTCCAACCTGATGTTCACACGGAGATCAGATTTCTCCTAGAGAAATTTTTAGACTTCATGCCTGACCCTCACTGAGGTTAAAACTCCTGGTGGATCCTCCGTCCATGGCTGGAGCAGTTTTTCCCATGGTATACCCTCTTGTAGTTGATCATTTCATGGGTGGTAGAGAGGAGTTTGGGCAGGATATTCACTTGGGATATTGAACTAACAGTTACTGTCTTTCAATTAAACCCTCTGACAACCTCAGGAGAAAAGTCTTAATTCACTGTTAATATATCTTCAACATTTTTCTCATTTTTGCTTATCTCCATTTTTAACCAAGACAGAGCAGGCAGCTATGGTTAGCTAAAATTTAATGTCACTGATTATTTTTATTCTAGTTTTATGATTTCTTTTTACTTTATGGCACATAATACAAGTTTTCCATTTTCTGGGAATGCTACAAAGTTATCTTTTAGAAGGAGTATATTTAAGTTTAAAAATAACAACATAATAAATTTTAATTAATGAATAGAGCAAGTGATATAATACGGTAACCCTCTTTGTATCTGCAGTCTCCGTTATCTGAGGTCAACCATGGTCTGAAAATATTACATGGCAAATTCCAGAAATAATTCGTAAATTTAAAATTGCGGCCAGGTGCGGTGGCTCACGCATGTAATTCCAGCACTTTGGGAGGCCAAGGCAGGCAGATCACGAGATCAGGAGAT
>NW_012103098.1:603194-620404 GCF_000951045.1 Mandrillus leucophaeus | reverse complement strand
CTGTCTACACTACTCACCCATTAGTCAGTAGGCAGCTCAGTTATCAGATGTGCTGTTGTGGTATGGCAGTGCTTATGTTCAAATAACTTATTTTACTTAATAATGCTTTACTAATAATTACTTAATTATTACTTATTGTTGTTAATCTCTTACATTGCCTAATTTAAAAATTAAACTTTATCATTGGTATGTATATATTAAAAACCCATCATATGATGGGTGATATGGTTTGGCTGTATCCCCACCCAAATCTCACCTTGAATTGTAGTTACCGTAATCCCCATGTGTTTTGGGAGGGACCCAATGGGAGGCAACTGAATCATGGAATGATTAACTCCATGCTGTTCTCATGATAGTGAGTTCTCATGAGATCTGATGGTTTTATAAGAAGCTTTTACCCCTTTGCTCAGCACTTCTCCTTCCTGCAGCCATGTGAAGAAGGACATGTTTGCTTCCCCTTCCACCATGAGTGTAAGTTTCCTGAGGCCTCTCCAGCCAAGCTGAACTGCGAGTCAATTAAACCTCTTTCCTTTATAAATTACCCGGTCTCAAGTATGTCTTATTTTGCAGCATGAGAATGAACTAATACAATACAACTAATACTAATGGTAATAAAATAGGGTTCAGTACTGTCTGTGATTTCAGGCATTTGCTGGGAATCTTGCAACATATCCCCTGAGGATAATGGAAGACTACTTCACAGCAAAAATTGATCATAGCAGAAGAAATACTGAAGTTTTGGAAACTCTAATTATAGGCCTTTCTGGAACCTGCTTCCTGCTTGTGTTGCCAACCTTAACTCTTCCATACTTCCCTTATTTTAAATTGCTACTGAAAACGATGAAGTCCTGAGCTTGGCAGTGGCTCCCACCTTTTTCTCCCTCCCTTCTTGGAGACATAAGAAACCAATAAGAGAGAAGGCTAAACATTAGTCTGTGTGTCCTGCAGCCATAGAAATATCGTGACAGACACAATTTTGCTATACAGTTTCATGGAAAGAAGTTATTTAAGCAGTTATCACATACGTGGCCAAACACTTGAAAGCAAATGATTAAATGATGTATTTAAATGTCTTATAGTAATGCATGCTCAGTGGGCAGCTATTAGTCAAATTTTTATAGGTATTCATTTAATCAAAATCATACCATCTTTTGAATCTGGGAAATCCCGCTCAACTTAGCAGCCTGTTTTATCCTTTTGGAGTTGATTCTGTAAAAATCCAGGAGAATTTCTTCTCCTTTCAATCTTTAGCCAAAATATGAGAATTGTGGGAAATTGCTCATCCCCAAAGTCCATGTACCTGCACAGGCTTACACAAGTCGAGTCTGTAATAGGACTTAAAACTCTCCTGTCGCAGCATTTTGGGAATCCGAGGCAGGAGGATCACTTGAGCCCAGGAGTTTGAGACCAGCCTGGGCAACATAATGAGACCCTGTCTCTCTGAAAACAAAAAGAAAAAGAAAAAGAAACAAAGAGAGAGAGAAAGAAAGAAGAGAGAGAGAGAGAGAGAGAGAGAGAAAGAAAGACAGACAGACAGACAGACAGAAAGAAAACTTCCTCCTGAATGCTAAAGATATGCTACAGGTGTTCCTCCTCAAATAACGGCACTGAAATCACTGACCCTCAGGATGTATTTCTTTGATTTTTCATCGTGCCTTTTCCTGGGGTCTGGAGGGAACATACCATTGCTGAGATGGTTCCTTGGTACAGAGCCATATGAAGCTGCAGCCCCTCACCATACACCCCACAGTCACAAGTTCTCTACTTCTTAGATCACTTCATTGTGTTTTCTTACTGCCTTGGGTCATCACCAACGTGATTTTTAGTTTCAGTTACTGAAATGACGGTCTTGTAATAAGAAAAATCATAAAAGCAGGGGTCACAAACAATTTAAAGAATATAAAATATGTATGAAGTTTTTAATTGAAACACGGGCCTTTCCACAATGTAATGATAGTGGCTGGCCAACTTGGGCTGCCTCCTGATTTCTAGAGATATTTCTATTTCATCTCCATTTGGGGGTTCTTTTGGTGTAACACATGGGTTTGTAGTTCCATTTACCACTGTACTGGATGGTGTTAAATTCCTGGAAAGCCTGGGAACAGACTCCAGAATCTGAAATGTCTGAAAGCTGAGACGGAATCCCTGGGGTCATCTGGTGGAAATTCCTTTTTGACAGATGGGGAAACAGAGGTCTAGAAAGTTGAAGATTCATTCAGAAAAAGAAAACAATCCATAGAAGAATGTCCAAGCCTTCTCACTAATAGGCCTAAGGTTATTCCTCTCTATGATGACCACAGGAGTCCCTGGGTCCTGGGCCACTGTGTGAAATGATTGGTAACTGTGCTCAGTTCTTCCATAGCTATTTGTTCTTGCTAGCCCAGGCTTTACATCTTTTTCCAAAAAGTGTACACGGCCTTCATTTCTCCAGAGCGGTTGAAAAGCTAATAGACATTCTCATTTTATTCCACCCCTGACTACAGGCAACTCTATTACTAGATGAGTTTGTCTGAATTCCATTTGCTTAGGCCTTATGAAGTGAATAAATTTGAATTAATGTGGAGCTTTCTGAGGAGGGGGAAGATATGCTTTGAGAGGTTAAGCAATGTCTGTGTTAGTTTATATAAATGAATCTTTATGGGTGCAAATGTACTCACACCACGTTACCATATTGGCTCTATTAGTTTATACAAAAATTTCATTAAGTGATGTGAAAATATACATGTGGGGATTTCTACAATGATTTTTCCTTTTGAACAGCCAGATATTTATGTTCCTTTGGGTTTCATTGGCACACAAATATATTTTCCTTCTTAAAGGTAACACTTGGAATAAATATGCATCAAGAAGTATGTATATAACAACTCAAATTCCCAACAAATTACATTTGCTGTATTTGGTAACTCTCTAACAGTGTTTCTTCCATAGTAATTAGAGAAGAATTGAGATGTCATAACTGAAACTGATACTGCAGACGTAGTTGTTTCTTGGGAGCGGACGAGGGGCAGTGAGAAGCATTTAGCTTTTCTGTAAGTTGAAATTTTTGTTATTGTATTTTTATCTGTAAATGATTAGGAATGGAACTGTGGTGAGTAAACTCATGAATGTTAATATGACTATAGCTTCCGCTTCCATAACACTTAGTTATTCTATCCTTTATTACACTCTTACAGACTTTGATAGTTCAACAATTGGAGCTTTTAAACTAATGGAAGGCTTTCAACCAAGTAGAATGCCTTCATTACTAGCAAGCAGGGAGATCTGAATGTGAATTGAGGTGGTTTAAACCAATTTAAGGAAACATTTTTATAAAAGACTAATACCCATAATTTATGTTTATTTTCAGTTTTCTTTGATTTGAATACATTAGGGCAGGGATTTATATTATTTGTCTTCTTTTCACATGCCTCACCCAGTGCCCAACTGCATTAGTCACGATAGCTCTGATAACAAACAAACCAGAAACCTCAGGGGATTCACACATAGAAGTTTATTTCTTGCTTATGTAAATGCCACTGGGTCTGGGAGCTCTCCAGGCAGTTCCTTTCCAACGAGTGACTCAGGGACCTAGGCACCTTTCATCCTATAGTCATGTCATTTAGAAAATGTAGCTTCTGGAATTACTACAAGGGGAAGAGAGAATGTGGGAGACTCATAGCCCCCTCTCATGTACTTTAGATGGGAAGTGACACACATCACTTCTGCTCACAACCCATTGGCCAAACCAGTCACGTGCCCAACACCAATTACAAGGGATGCTGGGAAATGTAGCAGAGTGCATGGGACACTCTGTGAGCATTACTGTTTCCACCACCTTAACGTGTCATAGGGGCCTAGCAAATGCTAATTGGGAGAATGAATGAATGAATGAATGAATGAATGAATGAATGAATGATGAATCCTTTTAAATGGCTTGGCATTGAGAGCATGCTATTGCTATTTTAAATTACTTGAAAAAGGATTGAAAATTGCTGGAGGAATATTAACCTTGAGGGCTTTTTGCATAAGTTTGCACTTTTTGTATGCATTTGCTGTAAGAGCTTGTTGCGTAAGTCTAAATGCCACACAATGATTTTTTTTTTGAGGTCCTAATGCACAGAGCCTAAAAAATTTTTGTTTTTGATCCTAAAGGCTTATAAAGCAAATAGCATCTTGTAGTTGATTAGGTGGAAGTGTTTCTTAACCTTCACAGGGTGCATGGTGGGAACGGACCTTGTTAAGGTTACATAGAAGGTTAACCTCCATTGACAAGACAAAATTGAAGTTGTTTTCTCTTGCCACAGAGCAGTTCCCCGATCCGTATTGTCAGCACAGATGAGTTTATTCATTTTTTCCAGAGCATTATCTCAAATGAAGTGTCAAGGCACTAAATGGATTTACCTTCTTGTATTATTTTTTATTTTGATGTTTAATTTTTTATCCTATTTATTTATTGTCATATGAAGTTAAAACAACAACCACAGAAATAAATAGGGAAGTCTGAGAGAGAAAAATATCACAGTCTCGCCATCTTTCACCTTGTTTCTTAGTAGTTGTTGAAAAACCCCTAAGGAATGTCATTGCATTGTAATTTCTAATTTTTGTTTCCTTGACTTATGACATCTCATTTTTGTAACTGATTATAATTCAGATAATAGGTCAACTCATTCAAACATATTCAGAACACCTACTAAATACAAGACAATGTATGCTGTAGGTATATTGTAATAAATGACTGCTTTTCTATAAGACATTGTTAAGTTGAAGTTCTGGAAAGTAGCCCAGAGCAACCCACCTAGAGTAAGCACTGAAATTGTTCACATCAGATTTCAAGCATAGATTCTGTCACCTACTAGCTGTAGGACCTTCAGATGGTTATGTAATCACATTGTGCTGCAGTTTCCTTATGGGGTGAGATGGGTAGGAGGGTTTGAGTAAGACCTCAAGAGACCCTAAGCAAAGAAACACTATGGTACTCCCAGAATATCACCCTTAATGTAACTTTAAATAACATGGCCATTAAAAAAAAAATGACACAGGAACTACCTAACACATTTTTTTCAGATTTTGGAAAACTCTGAATATGTCTAGAACAAATTTTCTTTCTGTTCCATTCTTCTTCCTATTCTCCATGACCCCCTCCCTGCAAACTGCATCAGGTATAGCCTGTTGGAAATCCAGCACTGTACATTAGGCACACCAGTAGTAAGTTTACTTGTTGAGTTATCACTTTTTTTTCCCTTTAATCAGAGAGGCAGCTCTGTGTTGAAGATGCTAGGTAGTGACTGGAAAAGATATTAGGAAAATGTGTTACCTTGGTCACCAGGGATGGGCATCATGACCTTTTGTGATATGCATGCTGTGACCTTGGTAGTCTCTTGCCCTAATTAACATCCTGTGAGAAATGTGAGAGTACATCACCGGGGCAACTGGACCACTGTGATATTAAGTGTGAGAACATTCTAAATGGCAATAATAATCATGATAATGAGGCTACATATTCTATGTCTATCTTTTAATTGCTCCTTAACTCTTCTAAGTGGAAATGGTGAAGTTATTATGATGTGGAAACTAGGAAGTGATTTATCTCTTACTTAAATTGGACTTTGTGCAGAAACCCTTTTTAGTCTGTTGTGAATTATAAAAGTGTGAGAGTTCCTTTAAAGAAGAACCATTTAGGTAGATAATGTGTGTTTTTTTTTGTTTGTTTGTTTTTGAGATGGAGTCTCACTCTGTCGCCTGGGCTAGAGTGCAGTGGTACGATGTCAGCTCACTGTAATCTCCGCCTTCTGAGTTCAAGCAGTCCTCCTGCCTCAGCCTCTCCAATAGCTGGGATTACAGGTGCCTGCCACTACACCCAGCTAATTTTTGTAATTTTAGTAGAGATGGGCTTTCACCATGTTGGCCGGGCTTGTCTCGAACTCCTGACCTCATGATTTGCCCGCCTCGGCCTCCCAAAGTACTGGGATTACAGGCGTGAGCCACCATGCCCAGCCCACTTAGATAATTGATTTTAAATACAATTTACTACTACTAATAGGCAACACCAAAAATATGGATTTGGCTTAGAGTCAGGGGTTATCATTATGCATGAAGTATAATGCTCTAAAACACAAGTACCCTGGTTGAGCCCTGTTCTTTCACATTTTGCCACTCAGTTTTGGATTCAGATTCATAGGAGAATTTTTTAACTTGAACCAAGGAAGTCTAGTTATCGGACACTAAAGGAACTCACTATAGGATGGTTGGTCTTGTAAGCTGGCTTTCTGGTTTGGACCTGCAAGCCACATGTTCAGATTCAACTTATGGTTCTTGAGTGTGAGCCATGTAGCAATTAATGTCATTTACACTGATGATATTATATATGATATGTTAACTCAGAAAGTCCTTATGAAAACCCTCTATAGCATGGTAAAATAGACACTTTTATTTATTTATTTATTTTTTGAGACAGGGTCGCCCTGTCTTCCAGGCTGGTCTGCAGTGGTGCGATCTCGGCTCACTGCAACCTCTGTCTCCTGGGTTCAAGCGATTCTTCTGCCTCAGCCTCCTGAGTAGCTGGGACTACAGATGTGCATCACCACGCTCAGCCAAGTTTTATATTTTTAGTAGAAACGGGGTTTCACCATGTTGGCCAGGCCAGTCTTGAACTCCTGACCTCAATTGATCTACCTTCCTCGGCCTCCCAAAGTTCTGGGAGTACAGGTGTGAGTGCCCGGCCAATATACACCTTTTAAAGTCTTTGACAGACTAACAGTGACCCCCCAACAGCCCCTTCATTCATGAGGGTGGGCCCCAATAACTATGTATGACTTGACTCCATTGCTTCCTGTCCTGTCTGTGCCACCTGCATTCCTTTCCTAAGATTTGGGAATTGCACAAAAAATTTCAGCCTATTCTGGGCTACTCTCTGAGCAGAAAGACATAGACAGGGAGAAGCTGTGAGTGAGTAGTTCTCTTTTGTTCTATAAACGAATGGGCTAAGGAAGCCAGTCTATAAAGAGAAGACTAGTGCAAACATCTGGAGAGAGGTAGAAAGAAGAGGTGAGAGAACTTTGCCGAGGAGTTGGATGGCTTTTTTGATTCTGGTTCCAGGCCCTTCCTGACAGCTGGTTGCATGTAGTCCTTTGAATTCCATCAAGCACTTCCATATCTTTAAGATAAATTCCATCACTTCCAAAGAAATGTCTTAACTAAAATGAGTAGATGTTGTTGATGCTTTTTCTTATGGGAGGAAAACTGAGATTCAGGGAAGCCAACGTAATTGCAAGTGTTCACTGCAGTGGTGCTGAACACTTTGTCAGGACTCCAGCAAACCAAGTTCAATTAGAATAAAAAACAAGAAGAGAATTGATTGACTCACTTATCTAGGCGTTCTAAGATGTGACTGCCTTTCAGTATGACTTGTCAAGGATTTCACCAGAATCATTTGATCAAACTTCAGTCTTCCTTGCCAGCTCATGACTCTGTTTCTGTTAGGCCTTGTTCTCAGAAGAATGATCTCTATGTGGGGCAAGATGGCCACTGGCAGCCCAAAGCAGCAGCAGCACCACATCTTGTGACCCTTGACACAGGGTGCAGGGACCTCAGTCTCCCAGCATCCCCAGCATTCCCTGGAAAAGGACTCTAACGGGCCAGCCTGGGTCATGTGCTCTTGAGTGGAGTGTGGCTGACAGGGCCATCTTGATTGATAGTCCCTCCTGTAGTGGAGAATGGGGATTCTGGTTCTGAAACAAGGGAGAAGAGATGCTGAGCAGGCCAGAGCAACCTATTCACAGCATTTGCCTATTTTTCTACCTGATTAAAGAGAGAAATGCTGCTTAGATGAGTGACGCACTTCCACGTGCTGTTTTTCTCCTTAGGTATTAGTCACCTCCTTTTCCTCCTACTCTAGAAAATAAGTCTTGATACAGATGACTGGGGATGAACTTATTATTCACATAACCTTATACCCACTATGATTCAAAAAGACAGTCCTGCACTTTGAGAGGCCAAAGTGGGAGCGCCCAGGAGTTTGAGACCAGCCTGGGCGACATAGCAAGACCCCATCTTTACAAAAAATGAACAAAATTAGCTGGGAATGGTGGCATGCACCTGTAGTCCCAGCTACTTTGGAGGCTGAGTTGGGAGGATCGCTTGAGCCCAGGAGGTTGAGGCTGCGGTGGACTGAAATTGTGCCACTGCACTCCTGCTTGGGTGACAGAACGAGACCCTGTATCAAAGAGGAAAAAAAAAAGACAGTCCTTTGCAAATGTACTTCTGTCATTAGTAGCAACAAGCATGGCACATCTTACTGTTGCTGGGGACAAGTCCTGGAGTGGAGACCTCTGCTCTTGGATCCATATTATTAGGATAAGTATGTTGACACAGTTTTTGACACAAGCCTACTTATTCAGATCACATTTGAGGGTCTCCCAACAGCCAGGCCCTAGAGTTCCAACTATGAACAAGATAAAAAAATTTCTCTTCATAGGGAGCTCAAGTTTCTAATGGAGGAGATGGACAGAAAGCTTAGGAACAATTTTTAGCACTTTAGGTATTGAATGCCATAAAGAAAAAAAAATGGGGTCATGGGCCTGTTGTTCAGTGTGGTAGCCACAAGCCATGGGTGGCTATTTAAAGTAAAAGTAATTAAAATGAAATAAAAGTAAAAAATCAGTTCTTCAGTCTGGTGACCTTTCACATGCTCAGGGACCACACGTGGCTGGTGGCTGTTGTATTAGACAGTGCAGGTGCAGAACATGCCCATCATCATACAAAGTGCTGTCGGATGGGGCTGGGCTTGGCAGTGCAGGAAAGGTACAGGAGGGTGTGTTTAGGAGAGGTCTTCCTATGGAGCCAGCATTTGTGCTAAGACCTGAAGCCACCTGTACCAAGGTCTTGGGAAATAGGCTTCCAGGCAGGATGAACAGTAAAGGCAAACACTCTGAAATGATAATGAGCTTTGTCTATTTGAAGATCCAAAGACGGCCTGTGCATCTGAATGAGTAGGAGAGGCAGGAAAGAGCTAGATCAAGCATGACCTTGGTTATTCCATACCAAAGGGATGGGTTGCTTAAGCAAGGTAGTTTTATTTCATTTTAAAAGGATCATTCTGGCTGCTACGGGGCAGAGGGAAGCAAGGGTAGAAGGAGCACATAGGAGGACTTCAGAAACCAGCTGATGAATGAAAGAACTGATGAAAGGCCCTGCCAGGCTGGGATGTCCATTAGTCTGATGTCTTCTTATGAGGGCTTTTTGGGTCATGATGGAGCCCTCAGGGGGTTCCTAGCTACCTTATGAAACCCCCGCCGCATCATGGCATTAGACTGACCAGCAGCCTGACTAGCCTCACAGGAGCCCAGGCCCTTGGACTCTACACAGTTCCCCTAACAGTTTGTCCTGACTCTCTAGGTCATAGCTTGACTTACTAATGGCTGCCCTTAGCCCCTGTGAGCTCCTGCCATGTCCTCAGGCCACTGTAGGACATTGCTAAGCTGAGACTCTCCCTTCTCTCTTTCTTCACATTCCTTCAACAGTCTCTACTGAGTACCTGTTCTGTACTGTGTATTGTATTAGATACTGAGATTACAGTGGCACAGGAAGAAACGGCTATGATTCCTGCAAACATGTATCCCACACTGTAGAGTAGAGGCCCTATCAAATGAGTAATCACTCAGATAAGTGTGTGATGACCCCTAGGATAAGTACTATATGGGACAGGCTCGTGAAGCTCCAAGATCCCGAGTCAAGGAGTTCAGAGGCAGCTGCCGTGGGCACATGATAACTGAGCTGAATCCAAAGAGGAACCAGGATTGTGTGAGCAGAAGGTGGAGCAGGTGTCCTGGGCAGGGAGACCAGCATGGACAGAGACCACATGCATAGAGAATTATAGTGCATTGGAGCTACCAGCAGAGACCAGGGAGGCTGAATGGAGGGGACAGAGGGGAGGTGATGCTGGTGTGGCGGGCCAGGAGGGTAGAGGCCAGAGTGGGCAGGGCCTCATCTGCCATGCTAAGGATCTTGTCTTGTGTCCTAAGAGCAGTGAAAAGTCCCTGAAGGATTGCATGCAGGGAGATGGCCCACTCAGGTTGGTATTTCTGGAAGCTCACTCTGCCATAAGGAGATGATATTGAGGGGCTCAAAGTGGGTGCGGAGGGATCAGATGTGGGAGATGACTGTGTCTTCACCCTGCCTTTCAGCATTTCCCTCTGTCCTCCGCCTGTCAGTCAGCTCCACTGCAATAGTGACTGCTGCCATTTGTTGGAACCCTTGTAGGTAGGACCACATGAACTTGCTGGTATTCAACACTTTTTAACCCACAGAAGGGTAGTTTTATACAGTTCAATCTAATATTGTGTGCCAGGCACCGAACTGAGTGCTTTTGACTCTTTCGCCATTTATTCCTCTAGGAAACTTGACTATAATATGGGTGGTTATAAACCCATTTGATGGATGCGGAGCTGAGAGGCTGTAGATAAGGAGCAGAGCTGGGGTTGGAACTCAGTGTACTGGAGTTAAACACTTCACTCCGTGGCCTTTAGAGTGAAATGCCCAGTGGCCGGCTAGGCCTGCAGAAAGCTGCACTGGAAGGCGTTCGTAAGTGGCTTGTTAAGTAGGCCATTAATACTTGCATTTGAATTTTCTCAGGCTGGAGATTCCAGATGGCTGGAAGAGGGATATTCATTATCTATTTTTTTTTAAAGGAACTATGACACTTGAGGGATTATAAATGAGTTAATGCAGTGTTAATACTTAGAAATATTCTGAAACAGGTCATTAAAAAAATCAATTTTCATGTATGAGGAGAAAATGAGATTATCGAGTAGTAACCAGACGACACTAAACCTTTGGAGAGGGGCGTGACTTAGTAGTAATGTATGTCACTTCCCCAGAGGACACATGCACTGGGAGCTGGGTGTTTGCTTGGCTCATGTAGAACTAGTATTCCTACTAATTTTTATTTTTTTATCTAAGTTGTAAAAAGTTGGCCATCATCCCAGAGCCAGGAAGAAGAAAACAATAAGGAAAAAAGGAGAAAACCAAAACACATTAGGAACCTGCTGCAGGCACTGTGTGCTGACTTTTGTACATTGTATCCCATTCGATCACAGAAAGACCTGAGGAGGTCCCACTTCACAGAAAGAGAAACAGTCCAAGACTCGGAAGTAAGCACCGTTCCATCCCTGCGCAATAGGTTCCCATGCCCAGGCTCTCTGGGCCACTCCAGGCGGGTTCCCACTTCATGAATGGAATGCAGGATTGAATCCAGGCAGAGGAAGGTGTCAACAGAATCAGGAGGTCCACCTAATTCTTCCCCTGGCTTGATCTAACTTGCCAGGGAGAGAGTGAGAAGGCTCTTCCTAGCTGGAGGTAAAACACAAAAATGTTTCCCTAAATGGTAACAGACAAAGACAGCTATGTCTGTTCACTCATCCTCACGCCTTTCACTGAGGACCTCCGGGCACTGTGCCTGGTGCCAGGACTGTGGAGGTGAGAAAGACTCCTCCACAGATGCTGGGAAGGACAGATGCTCCAGGAAACCAGGGATGCATAGGTGGCTGCCTGTCCTTAGGGAGCTCACCAGTGGAGTGAATACCATGAAGGAAAGGTCCAAAGAACCCACCAATTTCCCCCATGGGGAGAAGAGTTCAGAGGAAGCGGGGTTGCTGGGAAGGGGGAAGGCGTCAGGGAGAGTGGGAGACCCTTGAGCCCTGCAGGTGTGATGGAGCCCATCACTATGGATTCCTGGTACTGAGTTCTTACTTCTTTTCCCTCTGCTGGATTCTGTGATAGGAGCTGGGCATACAGCTGTGAAGGAGTTCACAGTTACTCCACTTTACAGATGAGGAGACTGAGGCATGTATAAGGAATATATACATATCTCATTATCCTATCTATATTCTATATTCTCTCTCTCTCTCTCTCCCCCTCTCCTATTGGTTCTGTTTCTTTGGAGAACCTTGACTAATAGTCACTTATTGAGTGGGCACTGGCTTTGCTGATGATCACGTATTCTAGATCTATCTGCCAGGCTGGATTTTAGGAGTAGGACTTGTTCTTCGGTTCAGTGGCGCATCACTGTGAGAGAAGCTCAGGTGTACCTCTTAGGGAGTTTGCAGCCAGTTGGCTCTACAGCATGCATACAGGAAACAATGCGAGAAGCTGCAGGAAGAATTTAATTTCCATGTCAGAATGTGTGGAGCAGACTGCTTGCCTAGGAAACAAGCCCTTTGCGGTGGCACCTTGCATTTTTGTTATGCAACTACACTGCAGGAAAGGGAAGGAGAAGCTACCCTTGAAAACACGGTGTCTCAGCCTGGGCTGCACATTGAACTCACTTGGGGAGACTGAAAGAATCCTGCTGCTTGGACCCCCGTCCAGGGATTCAGAGTTCGTTGTTCTGAAATTTGGCCAGAGTTGAGAAGCACTGTCTTAGGACACCGACTTCTGAGATTAGGTGCTCTCACCTGGAAAGAGGGAACCGGAGCAGGGTTCAGAAAATGAGGGCTTGCAGGCCATATCCTGGTAGCTGCCTGTTTTTATAAATAAAGTTTTATTGGAACACAGCCACACCCATTTTTAAAATGTATTACATTTGGCTGTTTTTACTAAAACAGCAAAATTGAATGTTGCAACAGAGACTGTCTGGCCTGTAAAACCTAAAATATTTACTATCTGGGTGGTTCTTTGCAGAAAAAGTTTGCCAGCCTCTAAACTGGAGAGTAATGTGTTTCGGAGGATGTAGGTGGTGTAGGAGAGGCTGGGCCACCAGTGAGAAGGTAACACCCTTTCCTCTGGTTGAGATATAGACTCAGAAACTTTCTCAACACACACAGGCGGTCACTGCCAGCCCACCAGGGAGGACACTCAAACGGAGCCTTTTTGCTGTCTAGGAGTTCTTCCTGTAGAATCTGAAGCTTTGCTCTACATGGTGACAGCAGCCTAGATGAACTGGTGATTAGGTCGGAGCAGCTGGATTCTACAGGGGCAGAGGGCTGGAGCAGTGGATTCCTTTCTCCGGTGGCACCTCTATCAGAACTGAAAATTACCACTTTCTGTGACAGTGGCCTTAAAGGAGAGAAACTCTGTAGGAAAGAGGGATGCCCAGGTGGCCCTTAGGGAAGCTGCAGAACTGTCAAGGTATCACAAAGGCAGGAACCTTGTTCTCTTCTTCTATGGTGATGGCACAGACTACCAATTCTGGACATTTCTGGAGTTACCTTTACCCTACTACTCTGGACTGACTCCTCTGTCCAAATTTGTGACAGAGGCCGTGCAACGATAGGACCATGGCCTCCTACAGCTTTCCCTTACCCCAGGCTATAGGAGCCATTACTTACAGCGTGAGCTTCCTCACCTCTGAGCAGCTTTCCTGGGCCTCATTCGGCCTGAAGAGTTGATTGTGGAGGCAGTTCTGTGGAGTGCAGGTCTTGTGAGAGGCCTGTGGATCAAATGGATT
Organism: Mandrillus leucophaeus; assembly: GCF_000951045.1. Lineage (NCBI taxonomy): Eukaryota > Metazoa > Chordata > Mammalia > Primates > Cercopithecidae > Mandrillus > Mandrillus leucophaeus. The sequence goes on along the minus strand of NW_012103098.1, from coordinate 606,984 downwards.
TTGACACTTTCATTTGGTCAGTCCACCAGCAACTGATTACCAGTTGTCACTGCACCAGGGACTGGGAATACAGCAGTGAGCAAACACAGACATGGTTCCTGAAGTTGTAAAACTTGTGTCATGGGGCAGTTGTGTATGGATAAAGGAATCACACAAGTACCGGTAACGTGAGCCTCATGTTGCTGAAATGGATAGCTACATGCTACATTTTGGGAGTGCTCCATGTGACCCCAAACCCCAAATATTCAAAGTGTACATCATACATTCTCAGAAAGAGTTAAAGACTCTGATAAGTCCGTCAATGAATAAACCTCTTTGCCTTTCCTTAAACTCAGCTCTCCCTGTATTTGCCAAACTTTGTTCATTGCAAAAGAAAAAAACCTGTTTCCTTGTGAGTATGCTGTAGAACGACTTCCTGTTGTACAGCTCATTCTCTGGACTTGCTGCACCTGGGGCTGCATGGAGGGGGCCCAGAGAGAATGAAATGCCCAGAGAGAATATGCTACTTTAATTTCCATTTACATTTAATGTCATTTTTGTAGTTTCTTTTATTAAGACAATGGCAGGTGGTACCTATGAGTTATAAATAAATACGTATGTGGGAGATAATTGCTCAAAACTGTTTGTTTGTTTGTTTGTTTTTTTGGAGATGGAGTCTGGCTCTGTCACCCAGGCTGGAGTGCAGTGGCGCTATCTTGGCTCACTGCAACCTCTGCTTCCCGGGTTCAAGCAATTCTCCTGCCTCAACCTCCGGAGTAGGCAGGGACTACAGGTGCATGCTGCCACGCCCGGCTACTTTTTGTATTTTAGTAGAGACAGGGTTTTACTGTGTTGCCCAGGCTGGTCTTGAACTCCAGAGCTCAGGCAATCCACCCCTCTCGACCTCCCAAAGTGTTAGGATTTCAGGCGTGAGCCACCGTGCATGGCCTCAAGAACCTTTTAGTGAAAGGAATGCTTGATCAAAAATGTTTGGAATCCCTGGTCCAGAAAACAATGTCCAGGTGCTTATTCTAGTATTGAGGACCTTCTCTGCCCTGGCCTCCACCTATTTTTGTCTCTGAACTCCCCATTACCACCCTCTCATTCAGCCAATCTGAGATACGTCCTATTCCCTTCCCTAGTTACCAGCTCCTGTGCCTTAACTTCTCTTGTCTCCCTTCTTATCTTGGCATGTCCTAGTCCTCCAATTTTCAAGGCCCAGCCTCGTGCATGTTTGCTGAAAATCCCTTCCAGTCAGAGAAGTTTTTAATAATTTCTGTCCCTTGAATATCTCACAGCATCCCGCTGCCTGGGTCGACCAACTACAGCCTGAAGGCCAAATCATTTTTGCAACTTTGTAATTTTCTGGTAAATGACTGGAGCACAGCCAGGCCTGTTTGCTTATGTATTATCTATGGCAGCTGTCATGCCACAACAGTACAGGTGAAGAGCTGCAACAAAGACTCTGAAGCCCAAAATATTTACTGTCTGACCCTTGACAGGAAAAGTTTGCAGCCCCTGCCCTATTTGAATTACTTTTGAATACTTACTCATTGAACCACCTTCTGAGCCTGGGCCTGGGCCAGTATCTGGTGAACAGCATACCCAGTACTTTGTCTCTAGTATTTTATATGTCACATTTTGTGCCCCTGGATTAGTTCTGTTGTGCCCCCATCACACTTAGTAGGTCATCAGACACACCCACAAAGAATTAAATTTACTCCGATGCCATGGAGAGCAAGGATTCAGAAATACTGAGGTGACTTGGACTAAACACGTCTTTTCCTGCATTGATCATATGGACAAAACCACTGAGCCTCATAATTAGAGCAATGCATTCCAAGGACTGAGAAATGATTCTTCTTGTTTGTACTGAATCAGCCTTTTCAAAATCAATACAGAACAGACAAATGGGTTTGGGGAGGAGAAGCAGAACACACAATCGTCCCTGGTAAATGATGAGCGCCATTGAGCAAAATCATGCTTAGGCTTTCATTCCTATTTCATTTGCATTCTGGACAGCGCAGATTATTCAATTAAATGGCAGTTTTGAAGCTGCTTTCAGAGAGCCTGTGCGTGAATCATTATTGCATTGCTCTTTGTCAAGCAGGCTGAGGCTTCATTTTGCTATTTTAAATAACTTCCAGTTCTATGAAATGATGGAGTGAAGGCTTGAGTTTGGAAAAGGTAGATAATCTGTGAAGCGCCTGGGTCTACGGAAGTTTAAGACTTCCTTTAACAGGGTGCTGGATTAGTTCATTTTCACACTGCTATAAAGAATACCTGAGGCTGGGTAATTTATAAAGGAAAGAGGTTTAATTGACTCACAGTTCCACATAGCTGGGGAGGCCTCAGGAAACTTACAATCATGGCAGAAGGGGAAGCAGGCCCATCTTACATGGTGGCAGGCGAGAGGGAGAGGGAGACAGAGAGCAAGCATGAAGGGGCACACTTATCAAACATCCAGATCTCATGAGAATTCACTCACTGTCATGAGAACAGCAGGGAAAACTGCCCCCATGATCCAATCGCCTCCCACCAGGTCCCTCCCTCGACACCTGTGAATTACAATTTGGATTACAATTCAAGATGAGATTTGGGTGGGGACATAGAGCCAAACCGTATCAGGTGCTGTGGGAAGAAGTGCTGCTGATATGTTTCCTAGAAAGCAGACTACTTAAAAGAAGGGGTCCTTCCCATTGGCATCGAGCGGTTCATGGGCTGGTTAAGGTATTTCTGCACAGTAAGGAGTGCCATTGATTGGTCTTTCAGCAGAAAAGTTTGATTTCTTTTGTTTCTCGGTGACATCTTGCAGTGAATTTTGCTTTAAAAAATGGTTAGGGATGGAATTTATTAACTTGTGTTCTGTTTCTGCAAACTTTTTGAATTAATCAAAAAGAATTGAAAGGTCTTTTTTGACTTTAATTTTTTTTATTGAGGCATGAATTTCTATATGGAAAAATGCACAATTCTTTAGCATGCAATTCAATGAGTACTGACAAATGAATACACCTGAGGACCCCATGCATCACTGAGATAGGGAAATTTGGCCAGGTGCAGTGGCTCACACCTGTAATCCCAGCACTTCGGGAGGCCGAGGAGGGCAGATCACTTGAGGCCAAGAGTTCAAAATCAGCCTAGCCAACATGGTGAAACCCCATCTCTTCTAAAAATACAAAAATTAGCAGGGCATGGTGGCGCACACTTGTAATCCCAGCCGCTTGGGAGGGTAAGGCAGGAGAATCACTTGAACCCAGGAGGCAGAGGATTCAGTGAGCCAAGATCAGGCCACTGCATTCTAGCCTGGGTGACAGAGTGAGACTCCATCTCAAAACAAACAGACAAACAAACAACCAGATAGGGAAATTTCCAGGACGCCAGGAAGCTCTCTTGTGTACCTCTCTAGTTGACTCTCACTCTCCCTCCCAGAAGCAACTCCTGAGTGCCATCACTATTGAATGATAATTTTGCCTGTATTAGAACTTCATATGTATGGAATCATGCATATGTATTCTTTCGTCTCTGGTTTCTTTTACTCAGAGTGTTTGTGAGATTCATTTATCTTTTGAATGTATCAGTAAGTGGTTGTTAAGTAGTAATCCATTACATGAATATATCACAGATTTGTTAATTCTTTTACCTGTTAATGGATATTTGGGTTATTTCTAGTTTGGGGCTATTATGAATGGGGTTTCCATGAATATTCCCACAAATATTTTTGTGGGCATATGTTCTCATTTCCCTTAGGTAAATACCTAGGAGTGGAATTGCTGGGTCGTATGGTAGATATATGTTTAACTTTATAAGAAGC
>NW_012103098.1:457970-603144 GCF_000951045.1 Mandrillus leucophaeus | reverse complement strand
GGAGTGAAGGCTTGAGTTTGGAAAAGGTAGATAATCTGTGAAGCGCCTGGGTCTACGGAAGTTTAAGACTTCCTTTAACAGGGTGCTGGATTAGTTCATTTTCACACTGCTATAAAGAATACCTGAGGCTGGGTAATTTATAAAGGAAAGAGGTTTAATTGACTCACAGTTCCACATAGCTGGGGAGGCCTCAGGAAACTTACTATCATGGCAGAAGGGGAAGCAGGCCCATCTTACATGGTGGCAGGCGAGAGGGAGAGGGAGACAGAGAGCAAGCATGAAGGGGCACACTTATCAAACATCCAGGTCTCATGAGAATTCACTCACTGTCATGAGAACAGCAGGGAAAACTGCCCCCATGATCCAATCGCCTCCCACCAGGTCCCTCCCTCGACACCTGTGAATTACAATTTGGATTACAATTCAAGATGAGATTTGGGTGGGGACATAGAGCCAAACCGTATCAGGTGCTGTGGGAAGAAGTGCTGCTGATATGTTTCCTAGAAAGCAGACTACTTAAAAGAAGGGGTCCTTCCCATTGGCATCGAGCGGTTCATGGGCTGGTTAAGGTATTTCTGCACAGTAAGGAGTGCCATTGATTGGTCTTTCAGCAGAAAAGTTTGATTTCTTTTGTTTCTCGGTGACATCTTGCAGTGAATTTTGCTTTAAAAAATGGTTAGGGATGGAATTTATTAACTTGTGTTCTGTTTCTGCAAACTTTTTGAATTAATCAAAAAGAATTGAAAGGTCTTTTTTGACTTTAATTTTTTTTATTGAGGCATGAATTTCTATATGGAAAAATGCACAATTCTTTAGCATGCAATTCAATGAGTACTGACAAATGAATACACCTGAGGACCCCATGCATCACTGAGATAGGGAAATTTGGCCAGGTGCAGTGGCTCACACCTGTAATCCCAGCACTTCGGGAGGCCGAGGAGGGCAGATCACTTGAGGCCAAGAGTTCAAAATCAGCCTAGCCAACATGGTGAAACCCCATCTCTTCTAAAAATACAAAAATTAGCAGGGCATGGTGGCGCACACTTGTAATCCCAGCCGCTTGGGAGGGTAAGGCAGGAGAATCACTTGAACCCAGGAGGCAGAGGATTCAGTGAGCCAAGATCAGGCCACTGCATTCTAGCCTGGGTGACAGAGTGAGACTCCATCTCAAAACAAACAGACAAACAAACAACCAGATAGGGAAATTTCCAGGACGCCAGGAAGCTCTCTTGTGTACCTCTCTAGTTGACTCTCACTCTCCCTCCCAGAAGCAACTCCTGAGTGCCATCACTATTGAATGATAATTTTGCCTGTATTAGAACTTCATATGTATGGAATCATGCATATGTATTCTTTCGTCTCTGGTTTCTTTTACTCAGAGTGTTTGTGAGATTCATTTATCTTTTGAATGTATCAGTAAGTGGTTGTTAAGTAGTAATCCATTACATGAATATATCACAGATTTGTTAATTCTTTTACCTGTTAATGGATATTTGGGTTATTTCTAGTTTGGGGCTATTATGAATGGGGTTTCCATGAATATTCCCACAAATATTTTTGTGGGCATATGTTCTCATTTCCCTTAGGTAAATACCTAGGAGTGGAATTGCTGGGTCGTATGGTAGATATATGTTTAACTTTATAAGAAGCTGCAAAATGTTTTTCCAAAGTGTTCATACCATTTTATATTTCCACAAGCAATATATGAGATTTTTGGTTGCTCCACATCCTTGGCAATGTTTAATATTACCAGAATTTTTAATGTTAGCACTTCTAGTGTGTATAAAATGGCATCTGATTGGAATTTTATTTTGTACTTCCCTGATGACTAATGACATTGAACACATGTTGGTCTGCAAATTGACCATTCACATACTTTCCTTTGTAAAGTGTCTGTTCAAATCTTTTGCCCATATTGTGATTAATATTTTCAGTTGAGTTACAGGAGTTTTTTACATATTTTGGGCACAGGTCATTTTTCAGGTGTGTATATTATGAATACTTTTTCCTGAACAGTGGCTTTCATTTTTGTTTTATTACTGGTGAATTTGATGACCAGAAGTTTTGAGTTTTCATAAATTCTAAATTATCCATTTTTAAAATGGTAAGTACTTTCTATGTAGCCTAAGAAATCAGTGCCTTCCTGGAGGCCATAAAAGTATACTTTCCTTTTGTTCTAGAAATATTACAGATTTAGTTTTTACATTTAAGTCGATCATCCATCTCAAATTCATATGTGTATGATGTGAGTTAGAGAATGTAGTTTTTAGTCATTTGTTTCAGCACAGTTTGTTGAAAATACTGTCCCCACTGAATTACCTAAGCACATGCATTGGATGTCAATTGACTGTATATGTGCAGCTTTATTTCTGGACTCTCCTTTGTTTCAGTGATCTGTTTGTCTATTCTAATGCTAATACCATACTACTTTGATTAATTTGATTTAGAGGAAGGCCTAAAATCAGAAAATGTGAGTCCTTGGGCTTTTTTCTTCTTTTTAAAAATTCTTTTGAAAATTGAGGTTTGTTTTATTTATATGTAAAATTTAAAATCAGCTTTTCAATTTCTATTAAAAAGTCTTATATATATTTTGATTGGGATTTCATTGAATTTAAAGATCACTTTGGGAAGAACTTGCATCATAAAATAGAATTCTCCAATTTTTGAGCAAGCTCTCTCTCTCCATTTATATAAGTCTTCTCTAAGTTCAAACAGAAATATTTTGTGGTTTTTAGTACTTTGTAGAATACAGGCATTGCGCATAGTTTAATATACACCTATTGTAGTTTAATTTATACCTATGTTATTCTATGCTATCATAAATGCTATTATTTTCAACTTCAATTTCCAACTGTTTTATGTTAGTATGTTGAAATAAAATGGATTTTGTGTATTTATTTTGTATACTGTGAACTTGTTAACTCACTTTTAAGTTATATTATGTGAATTCCTTAGGATTTTCTATATAGACAAAATCTATATGGAAAAGTAAAGATAGGTTTTTTTCTGTTTTCAATACCTATGGCTTTTATTTATTTATTTGTCTTACAGTATTTGCCAGGACCACCATTACAGTATTGAATAGAAGTGTTAAGACAACCTTGCCTTGCTCTGGATCTTAGGGAGAAAACATTCAGTGCCTCATTATCAGTATAATGTCAGATACAGGTTTTTTTGTAAATGCTTTTCATTAGGTTGAAGATATTTTTCCTTATTTCAAATTTCCTGAGGATTTTTATGATTAACAAAAATTGAATTCTATCACATGCTTTTTCCTTACCTATTTGATGATATGATTTTTCTTCTTTGTTCTGTTGATGTGGTGAACTATGTTGATTAATCAAATATTAAACCAACCTGGAATTCCTGGGATTAATACCATGTGGTCATGATGTATTATCCTTTTATTTATAGGTGGATTTGATTTAAAATTTTGTTAAGATTTTTGTATCTAGGCTTATGAGGGATATTGGTGTATAGTTTTTTGCTTTTTGTTTTAATGTTCTTCTTTGGTTTGGTGTCAAGTTTAGGCTACCCTCATTAAATTAGATGGGAAGTATTCTCTCCTCTAATTTTCCAAAAGAGTCTATATAGATTGTTTTTATTTTTTTCTTATATATTTGATAGAATCCATCAGTTAAGGCATGTGAACCTAGCTAGAGTTATTTGTTTGTTTTATCATGGCTATTAATAGTGAAATATTTCTAGGACCAGTTATATTTTGTATTTCTTCTTGTATCTGTTTTAATAATTTCTGTCTCCCAAGGAGTTTGACATTTAACCTACGATATTGAACTTATTGGCATAAAGTTGTTTGTAATATTCCTTTATCCTTTCATTGTCTGCAAGATCTAGAGTAATGTTTCCTCTTTCATCCCAGATACTGGTATTTTCTGCTTTCTTACTTTTTTTCTTAATCAGTCTAACTAGACTTTCATAATTTTGTTAATTATTTTAAAGAACCAAATTTTGGCATTATTTTTTTTTCCTGTTATTTGTTTTGTTTTAAATTTCTGTACTTACCTCTATTATTTTATTCCTTCTTTTAACATTGAGTTTCATTTATTCATCTTTTTAATACCTTGTTAAGGTAGAATCTTAAGGTAGACTATCTTGAAATTTTTTTCTTTTTATATTATAAGCTTTTAAATGTGTAACTTCTTCTCTAAGCTCTGCTTTAGCTGCATCTCACAAATATTGTATGTTATTTTCATTATGATTAATTTCAAAACATTTTCCAATTTCCCATGTCATTTTTTTCTTGACATATGTATTATTAATAAGCATTTTGTTTAATATCGACATCTTTAGACCATTTCCAGGTATCATCTTTTAATAAAATCTAGATATCAGTGACATTTTTCATATCAATATCATACATTGATTTCTAAATTTAGCCCATTATTATCAGAGAACATAATATGTGGATTTCAGTCATTTTAAAGTTATTGAGACTTATTTGATGGCCCAATATATGATCTAGAAAAGAATGTGTGCTCTGCAGTTGTTAGGTATGGAATTCTATAATTGTTAACTAGGTTAAGTTTGAAAGTAGTATTGCTACAGGACCAACCCCCAGTAAAATCCTGAGTGCTGAGTCTCTGTTAGACACCACTTCCAATGTTTTATTACAACTCATTACTAGAAGAATTAAGTATAATCTGTGTGATTGCACTGGGGCAGAACTCTTGGAAGCTTGCACCTGAATTCCTTAGGACTTTGCCTTATGTACCCCTTCCCTTTGTTAATTTTTATTTGGATCGTTGTACTATAATAATCTTTAAAAAGAACAAACTTTTGGTTTCATTGATTCTACTGATTTTCTGTTTTTAATTTCATTGGTTTCTGCTTTGCAAAATAAAAAATATACATTTTTTCTGCTTACTTTAGATTTGATATGCTCTTCTTTTTCTAGTTTCCTAATGTAGAAGCTTAGATGATTGCTTCTAGATCTTCTTTTCTCTTCTGGTACATGTGTTCAGTGCTATAAATTTACCTGTGAGCTTTGCTTTTGCTACATCCCACACCTTTTGATAGGCTGTATTTTCATTTTAATTTTTAGAAAAATATCTTGAGAATTCTTTTGAAAGTATGTTGTCTAATCTCCAAATATTGTGGTATTTTTTTTTCAGCTATCTTTTTTTTGTTATTGATTTCTAGTTTAATTTCATTGTAGTCTGAGAGCAGACACTGTATGATTTCCATTCTTTTAAGTTTGTGAAGATGTGTTTTAGGGCCCCTAATGTGGTCTATCTTGAATGTTCCAAGCAAGCATCTTTACATGCTTAAGAAGAATGTGTATTCTGCTCTTGCTGGATGAAGTATTCTGTAAATGTAAATTAGATCCAATTGATGGTGTTGTTCATTTCAACTATATTCGTACCAATGTTTTGTCTCCTGAGTCTGTCAATTACTGATACAGGGGCATATAAATCTTTAACTATGATAGCAACTACCCTCACTTTCTTTTGATTAATGTTAGCATGGTATATCTTTCTTCATCTCTTTACTTTTAATATGTCTGTATCTTTATGTTTAAAGTGGGCTTCTTATGGAAAAAATATAGTTAGATCTTTTATTTTAATCTACTCTGACAACCTCTGTCTTTTGATTGACGTATTTATACCATGCACATTCAAGGTGATTATTGATGTAGTTGGATTTATATGTACCATATTTGTAACAGTTTTCTATTCACTACCCCAGGTCACTCGCTCATGAGCTGCTAGATGTGTATAAGAGACAGGAGCTGTCCCTCCCTCCCTCCCTCCCTTCCTTCCTTCCTTCCTTCCTTCCTTCCTTCCTTCCTTCCTTCCTTCCTTCTCTTACTTTTCTTTCTTCTACTCTTTTTCTGCCTTCTCTAGTTTTAATTGAACATATTATGTGACTTAATTTTCTCTCCTCTCTTAGCATATAAATTATGCTTCCTTTTACAGTTATTTCATTAGTTTCCTTAAAGTTTGCAGTATGCATTTACAACTTATTTAAATTCACTTCAAGTAACTGTACACTACTTCATGTGTAGTGCGGGTATCTTATAACTGAGTGTCTTGGCCCATTTGTGCTGCTACAACAGAATACCTGAGACTTTATAAATTCTTCTTAATTTATAAAGAAAAGAAATTTATTTTCTCACAGTTTTGGAGGCTGGAAAGCCCAAAATCAAGGTGCTGGCATGTTTGGTGTCTGGTGTGGGCTGCTCTGCTTCCAATATGGTGCACTGATACTGTATCCTCTTGAAGGGAAGAGTGTTGTTTCCTCACCTGGTAGAAGATAGAATGGCAAAAGGGACAGACCTTCTGTCTCAATCCCTTTTATAAGGACATCTAATCCTATTCATGAGGGAGGAGCCCTCATGGCCTATTCATCTCTTAATGACCACACCACTTACTATGGTCACATTGGAACACCTGAATTTTGGAGGGAACACATTCAAATCATAGTACAGAGTATTCCTCCCTCCAGTTTCTTATAACACGGCTATTACTCATTTCACTTGTCCATAGACAGTAATGTATTAAACAAGCTGTTATATGTTAGATTAGTTAAGAATAGCAAAATATCTACCTTCATTTTTTCTTGCTCTAACACTTTTTTTTTTTATAAGACACATCTCACTCTGTCACCCAGGCTAGAGGGCATTGGCACAACAATCATGACTCAGGCTCTAGTGATCCTCCTGGTTCAGCCTGCTAAGTAGCTGGGACTACAGGCGGGTGCCACCACGCCCGACTAATTTGCCCGACTAATTTTTTTTTTTTTTGTAGAGACAGAGTTTTACCATGTTGCCCAGGCTGTTCTCGAACTCCTGGGCTCAAGCAATCCTCCTGCCTTGGTTTCCCAAAGTTCTGGGATTACAAGTGTGAGCCACTGTGCCTGGCCAAACACTTCCTTTCTTATTGCAGATGACAATTTCTAAACTATATCATTTTCTTTCCTTCTTAAGAACCTTTAATAATTCTTGCAAGGCAAGTCTACTGGCAACAGATTCCTTCATTTTTGTTTGCCTGAGAAGGTCTTTATTTCTCCTTTACTTGTGAAGGGTAATTTCATGGGATACAGAATTCTAGGTCGATGGTTCTTTCTTTGAACACTTTTTAAGTGTTTCACTCCATTCTCTTCTTGCCTGCATGGCTTCTGAAGAGAAGGCTGATGTAGTCATTATCCCTGTTCTCCTACAGGTAAGACTATCCCACCCTCTGTCTGGTTTCTTTCCAGATTTTCTCTTTTTCTTTGATTTTATACAGTTTGAATATGATATGTGTAGATGTAAATCTTTGTAATATTAATTGCGTTCAGTATTCTCTGAACTTCCTTGATCTGTAGCTTGATTTTTGTCATTAATTTTGGAAAATACTCAGCCATTATTATTTCAAATATTTCAGTTTCCATTCTTCTCAGTCTGGTATCCCATTACACATATGTTACACCTTTTGTGATTGTCTCACAATTCTTGGATATTCTGTTCCCTTTGTATTTTCTCTTCTTTTTGCGTTTCTTTTTGGGGAGTTTCTTTTGACACATCTTCATCCTCTGTGATTTTTTCCTTCATTGTGTCCAGTCTACTAATGAATCAGCAAAGGTATTCTTCATTTCTGTTATAACGTTTTTGATTTCTAGCGTTTCACATTGATTCTTTCATAGAATATCCACCTCCCTGCTTATATTACCCATCTGTTCTTGCATGTTATCCACTTTTTCCATTAGCCTCTGGAGCATATTAATTGTAGTTATTTTAAGGTTCTGCTCTGTTAATTCCACCCACACCTACCATCGGCCATCTCATGCAGTAGATTTAAGCACAGACTCAAGATAGATTACCTGTATTTGAATTCTGGCTCTCCTTATCAGCTGTGTAATTTTTTTGCAGGATGCATAAATTCTCTATTCCTAAGCGACCTCATTTGTGAAGTAGGAATACTCATAAAATCAACCTCATAACATTGTTAGGTGAATCAAATGAGTTAACACATGAAAAGCACTTAGAGTAATTTCTGACACAAAGTAAGCCTTCTATATATGTGAGATGATGATCATATAGCCTTTTGTAAATCATGCCAGCACACTCCCATTTGAGGGCTTTCTCCTTGCTGTTCTTTCTTGGATGCTTCCCTGATGCTCACACCACTGGATTTCTCCCCTCGTTTAATCTCTATGTGAGTGTTGCCGTTGCGGCGAGACCTTCCCAAATGCCATGTATAAACACACAGTCCTTCTGAAGCTGCTAATCCCCTTACCCTGCTGTATTATTTTTCCAAAGCAAGCATGATGATCTGACATATATTTACCTGTTATTTTTTTTGTTGTTGATTTTCAGCCTCCTTCAACTTGATACAGGCTGCATAAAGTCAGGGTCTCTCTTCAAAATGTAAAGAATTAAAACGTTTTTAGGGCAGTTTTCTCTATATGCACATAAGGAAGTACCGTGTTGCCCCTTGACATGTATGTTTTCTAGGAATATTTAGTGACATTGGAAAATATTTATATAATGCTATCTCACCTATGCAAAAGCAGCCGTGGACAGTACATAAGACATAAAAAGATTATGTGAGCAGGTCAGGGTCCACAGTGTAGGGGATGGCACATGGCCTGTGCCCAGGTCTAAGTGAGTTCACAGCCCTCTTCCCTAAGCCACATGTAATGTTTGTTGACTTTGTCTTTCAGTATGAATACTTCAATGCTGTGCTGATAAATGAAAGGGACAAAGACGGGAATTTTTTGGAGCTGGGAAAGGAATTCATCTTAGCCCCAAATGACCATTTTAATAATTTGCCTGTGAACATCAGTCTAAGTGACGTCCAAGTACCAACGAACATGTACAACAAAGGTAAGACTCCCAGCCGCTGCTCCTTTTAGAAGGTAAAGAGTCAAGGGGTTGAGAAGCAGGGGCTGACTGGTTTGGGATATAGTTTTGTTTTGTTTCGTTTTTTTGAAAAGCACAGTTATAAGCTGAGTGTGTCAGGTATCAACTGGAGAGGTGAAGCATGTACCTGTTCTGCCTGGAACTTCTGGGCTTGCTGTTTCTCTGGCTAGTTGTTTACATCAGGCTCTCTAACATGTAGTCCAGGGGTTGGCAGTTTCTATAAAGGACCAGATAGTAAATATCTTAGGCTTTACCAGCCATAGAGTCTGTGTTGCAACTACTCAGCTCTGCTGTTCAGGCACAAAAGCAGCCAAATGTAAATCGTGGGCATGACTGTGTTCCAGTAAAATTTATCTACAAACGTAGATGGCTGGATGTAACCTGCAGGCTGTAGTCTGCTGACCCCTGATGTGGTGCCTTTGTTTTCTTCTTCCAATTTGTGGAATGGCATTTAAGGACTGGAGAGCTCCTAGGGGTGCAATGGAAACAGCTGCAGTCTTTTCTCAGAGTATAAAGCAACATGGACCTTAAGAGAATTCCTTATTTCCAGGCTTGTGTGCCTCAAATCCAGTCTTCACATAAACTCTAGAGTTTATTTTTCCCGAAGTTCCCGTCTGCTGATTCCAGTTGGGATTATAGTGGCCAAGGACAGGGCTCTGACATCAGATGGACTCTGGTCAGACAGTGTGTTCTACTTTCTGACTGTGACCTTGGGCATATCACCCCATCTTTTTAGGTCTGAATTTTCTCATCTTACGATGTGAATAATAATCATATCTACCTCATGGGGGTGGTTGTGAGGGCTGAATGGGGTGACGTTTATAAAGGGTTTAAGTTGTTTTCAGCATCTTTATCCTATTGTTATTGAGTAGTAGTTTGCTCTGCTTGGTCATACCTAAAAACCTTCTAAGCAAAGAACTATCCTCCTAGAAAAATAAGCCAGAAAGTCATGGGATCTTCAAAGTAAAAAACGTGCCACATTGTTTCCCATCAAGATTTCAAACATACCAGGGGCCAGTTTCTGTCACAGCATCCAGTTTCCAGATCATACACAAGAGCTCAGTAGTCAAGAGCAAGGACTATGGGTTTAAGTCCTGTTCTTCCTCTTGTTGGCTGTGTGATCTTAAGCAAGCAACTTTGCCTTTCTGAACCTCAGTTTCCCTATTTGTGAAATAGGGATAATGATACAGCCTCCCTCAGAGGGTTAGTGAGAGGATATGAAATGATGTATGTATAGCCCTTAATACAGCAGTACCATACAGAAAGTGCACAGTACATTTTAGCTGTCGTTGTTTTTATTGGAAAATAACGTGAATACCAATTGCACTTCTGAAATGTTCTAAGTCACTATTTAAGGAGCTGGTCAGTGATTAAAGAGATTCCAACTAACTGTCTCTGAAACGTTTTTCCTATGTGTGTTCTTTGTGGTTGGATACCTAATGTCTCCTTTCCCTGGTTTACCTGTTATCCATCCTCATGAGTCAGTGGAGGCAGTACCCCATTCATTAACTGTTCTGATAGTTACTGGGGATACTGAGGTGAATCAGATGCAACCCCTCCCTCAAGGGGTTCACAGTTCATTTGGGGAACAGACAAATAATGAGATAATTAGAACACAGTGTATCACATATTGGCCGTAGTGTGGACAGCTAGGGGGCAGTGGGAGTGCCAAGGATGGGACCTGTCTACTTGTTCACGTGGGCAGGACCACAGTTCATCTTTTTTTCTTTTTTCCTCTTAGAGAAAATCTAAATATTTATTTAGATGCCAATCTAAATAAATCCCAGAGGGCTCTGGACTGGGCCATATCCTCTACCCTACTCTTTACTTTGGACTCTTCCTTAGAAACAAATGGAACCAAGACGTAGACGGCTGAGCTCAGCTTCATTCAGTGGAGTTTAGTTCTCCAGAATGATCCTGTCAGCAGATGAAATCCTAAATGAAACTGTCCCTTTTTGTGCAATGTGGCCAGAAGAAAGCCATCTTCTTGGCATTAAATATATTCCCAATTGAAGATGAAAAATTAACACGATTTTACAGAGCAATTTCAGACATAAAACAATTCAGAATGATCTTTTAGAATATGACAGCTGCTTCAAGGTTGCTTGAGCCATTAACACCATTATAGAGATTGAATTGCACCTCTAGCTTTCAAGGCTTAATTGTGCCTTTAATGGTAGTAACACGTAAGGGACCTGCACCACCACTGATCACACAGGCTATAGAATCATGCTTATAATGATCCCTAGACAGAATCTTCAGAGATAGTCAGATTTCTTGAGCCATGGGAGATAGATAATGATATTCAAAGTCATCCTCAGCAGCCCTCCTGGAATCTGCCCATCACCTCTGCCCAGTCCATTGTCACCCAGCCAGGCTGCAGGGCATGGACCAGGCCAGGTGTTCTCTCTTGTCTCAGCCAGGCAGTGAATCACTGCCCAAGGGCAGAGGAGAGGCAGGGATTTCAGGCAAATTCCTGTCTCCACTCTACCTAATTCAAACCAGCTCCTAACAGCCTTTTCTTTCTTTTCAAGCTGCAGAAATATATTTTATGTTTAGAAGGCCCTCCAGCTCAGATCTAGTTATTGATGACATGTACTCAAAACAAATGCTCGGAGATTGGTCACTGGCTGTGCTGTTTTTGGGTTAGAAATCTTACCCCCAACAAAGAAAACCAATACGAGGTCATTCTCTCCTTGCTGCTTGGACTTCTGTGGGCATATACAAAGTGGTTCGATACTTGTCTAGAAGCTTCTGTGATCTATGTTCTGGGGTATCATTTTTAGTCCTAGATGAAGCTAGCTGGTAAACTCTGTTTTCTACACTCTGCTTTCTGCCTCCGTGGGCGGGCCTGGCAACTAGGCAGCTCAGCCAGGTTCGCGCTTTCCTCTTTGGCTGAGGTGCCTTTCTCTTGAGCACTGAAAGAGACTGCAGCTTCGAAGTTGGTGATGTGGGCAAGCTGTGCCCATGGGAACTCAAAGAGGCATATTCATAGAGTCTTTAGAAATGCATCTCAGGGCCCTCAGGGTGCCTGATGCAGCAGCTTTTTTTATGAAACTGCTTCAGCAGATGTTTGCTGAGTGACTGCTCTGGCATCCCCAGCCCGTGAGTCTTACTATTTCAGAGACTTTGAAGATGAATGGCTGATACCTTTAGAGCCGTAAATGACTCTATATCCTCTATGAGTAAAGCAAGAGGCAGGATGCTTTTGTGAGAACTGCTGATGATCTGGCAGAGAATTCAGATAAAGCTGAACTCTTTTAAGGACTTTCTCGACCAAAGTGCTGTAAATTTTATATATATATACACGCACACATTATACACATACACACACACGTACAAGTACATATACACATACACCTCATGTATGTGCATGTTTCTCTATATGGGCAGGTCTGTGCATGTGTGTTTGTAAATATGTGAATGTGTGTGAAAGAAAATGCTGTGCTCTCAACCTATTCCTTCATTTCCACTTTCCACCTCTGTCCACCCAGGTGAGACCCCGCTTTTGTTCACTGAACACACCTTCCTCTTTCTTCCATTGTATTTTATTTCACTGTTTTTATTCCTATTATCCCTGTCCCTCCTTTCCTGCTTGTCCTAATGCCCATTCTTAGAAACCAGCTCAAATATAACCTCCTTAATTCCTTTTGTCCTGTGTGATGGAAGTGACTTTTGTTTATTCCTCTGCTCTAGCATGGCACTGTTCTGTGAACGCAGAACATGCAGTCTTTCCTTCTCTACTTCAGGTTCTCTGAGGGCAGAGGACCCTGCACATGCAGCCTTGGGCCCCCTTTATCCCTGCCCTCGCTCTTTACAGATGAGTTTTTCCCAGATGTTGGTTGGCGTGGAGACCGCTGGCGCCTGTGCCTCCTGAGCTAGGAGACGTCATCCAGGACTGTGGTGTTCTCATGGTTCTTATAAGCAACAGAAACAGAACCTGGCTGGTGTAAATAGCAAAGAAACTTTTTGAGAGGAGACTGGGTGGCCCACAGACTCTTCAGGAAAGCTAGAGAATAAGGCCTGGAAACGTCTGGGAATGGAGGGAGACTGGAGCTAGAGTCACACCCAGATCCAACCTGACAAGCACCCACTGCCCCCAGGGTTGCCCCACTCTCACATCTGTGACTGCATACAATACCTGTGCCTCATTTTCCTCATCCATAAGCTGGAGATGACAATCATAGTGAGTTGCCTCGGGGGTTGTGCTGAGGATTAAACACTTAGAGGGGTGCATGGCACATGGTGTCCATCCAGGACTCAAGTGCTGTGATCTGAATGTTTGTGTCCTTCCAAAATTTGTATGTTAAAACCTAATCACCCAGGTAATGGCATTAGAAGGGAGGCCATTAGCAGGTGAGTAGGTACTGTAACTCCAAGACTGAGGGAACTTGTTGTCCAAGTGGGCTGTGGAGTGGGGCAAGTTGGGCAGATCCCAGCTGAAGTGGCAGCAGCACTGGGAACAACTGCTCCTTTGTGGAAGTCAGAAAGGCAGTTATGGAGTCTGGGAGGGCTGGCCAGGTGGTGAGAGGATGAGAGGCTGTGAAAGCCATCAGGTGGTCATGAACATGACAGTGACAGGAAAAATATGGCTGAAAGCTTTGCCAGGAAGAGAGCCACTGAAGAATACTGTTTCCCAGTCACACTGAAGAAGAGGGAGAGGGAGGAGGCATCCAGGGCCTGGTTTGGAGAAAATCCAGAGAAGAATGGTACACGGGCCAAGACTGGATGGCTAACGTGAGAGTCCTTGGGCCTGGGGCCCTAGAGAGCAAGCTCCAGTGAGCATATCAGCCCCATGAAGGTGGGAACACCAGCATGATACCCAGCACGTGGTAGATGCTCCATAAATGCTTGTTGTAAGGTAAGGTAATGAATATAGATTACAATTGAAACACTCTTTTCACTTTATTCTTGCACAGAGGAAGAAAAGATATAGGAAGTAACCCAATCTCAATTCCTCTTCTTCCCCCAGTAACGGAGGACATCCGGGAGAAGTAGGCTGAAGTGGCAGAGGTGAAGAGTAGATGTGAATTACAGGACACAGGCTAGACCACTCCTTCATCGTTTAGACAACCCCAGCAGGGTGCCCAGTCAGGCTGGGAAAACTGGGCTGCACAGCTACACTGTGCTCAGGGTCCAGCCCCTGAAAATGTAAAGAGCTCCAGGAAAGGGAAGACCTGTAACCACCACTGCAGAGCATGAGAAATCAATCTGTCTGTTACAATCCAGTAGGTTCTTCTAAAAAGCCCAAGAAAAGAGCAAAAGTCTGATGAGATGGGATTGGGTCCCCTGCTTAGGAGCAGAGTATACAGGCTGCTGGAGGGATGGGCAGGGTTGCTGAATCTGGATTTGTCAGATGTCTCAACCTATTTTTCAAATGTTGAGCTTGATAAAACACAAAATGCATTTTGCCAAGCACTTTTCCCCTTAATTACATGTGTATATTTTAAGGGAAATTTAATCCATATGTTTCTGATTCGTTTACACGGAAATCATTAAAATGTTGTTTTCCAAGAGCTATTTGATGTGCAAGAAGGCTCACAAACCTTATAAAAAGCTGTTTAAAATTTTTTCCTTTCCCTTTGTTTCTTTTCCCTTCACGTGTGTGTGTGTGTGTGTGTGTGTGTGTGTGTGTGTGTTTGAGAGAGAGGGAGAGAGAGAGCACACGCACATAAGTGAACAAGACTGACTGACCCCAGGATGTCAGAAACAAATTCCAACTCGAAATGGATTTTCTTCTTGGGATACTGAACTGAAGCATTTGGATTAGGCTCCAATCTTGCTTCCTCGTTGTCTCCCAGCCCTAATGGAATGTGATGGTGATGTGGCCATAACTTGGTATTGGGAGTCAAGATCAGAGGAATTATGCCAGAGCACATTGCTCCGGACCTGGAGAAATAACACTCAAGAACCTCCTCCTGCATGGTTTGTTGGTACCTACAGTCCTCAGCAAGGCCCCGGAAACTTTCCCAAGATGTAGTTTGGATTCCAGGAACCCCTGTTACAGCATATGATCATAATGGGACTAAGGCATTTGGTAAGAAACATACAGGATAGTGCCACTGAAGTAACTCCACCGCTGTCATCCCAAACTACTCATAGTTTTTCTCTTCTAGTTTGGAAATTATATTTTTATATTGCAAAATAACTATCCCTCACTTAAAATTCACAAGTTAAGTGGCTGAGTTCAAATTCTATTGGCAATGCCTCCATACTTCTGCATGTGTATGTGGCACACATGCACATAAACATAGGTCTGCAGAGATGTATATGTGTGTATGCATAGTTTTGTGTCTGTATTTTCTCAGAAGTTGTGTTAGTAGAAGGAAGGTGTGATGTGGCCCTTTGTGGCCCCTCAGTCCTACACTTAGGCTTATGTTTAGCCTGGAAGTTGTGCTTGATGAATGAGTAGGTGGATGGATGGATGGATAAATGGATGGATGGATGAATAGATGGATGGATACATGAATAGGTAGATGGATGGATGGATGGATGGATGAATGGATGGATGAGTGGATGAGGGGTGGATGGGTGAGTAGATGGATGGATGGATGGATGGTTAGATGAGTGGATTACTTACCAATAACCATGCTCTGTAGTGAGGACTTTCAGTGCATTATCTCGTTGACAGTGACCCCATGTGTTATAGGCAGCAGTGGAGACCACCATTCTCCAAGGCAATTCTTCCACAGCCTCTATTCTAGAGTCAGGTCCAGGGAAGTTACCTGGGGCAAAGCTCAAAGGCATCACTTTAGGTACAGGTGATTCTTTCCCAAAATCCAAGTGAGAAAAGAATTGATGCTTCCTGCCTAAGGCTCTCTGAAACACTGTTCCTGTCTCCTGGTCCCCTTTTCACCTGGGCCACTGTCCTGTGCCATCCCCATCATCTCTGTTCTTGTCTACCATGGAGCTCTTCCAAGATCTATCAAGGAGTCTTTGGAGAATGACAGGCCTGCACTTGCATCCAATGCTATGAGTATCAACGTGGTGGACTAGAAAGAGCATTTCACACTTGGGGCCTCTGTTTCTTCGTCTGTAAGATGTAAATTGTCATTTTGAGCATTAAAGAAAGTGAAGGTGCAGCATCCACCAGAACACCTGGCACACGGAAGCATTTGATACATATTGATTCCTCACACAGACTCAGCTCCCAGCAAACCAGATGGATTACCCTCACTGCCCTGCCAAAAACATGCAGGGGATGCTCATCCCCAAGCCCAGACCCCTTCCCTTCAGCCCTGTTTGTAGAATGAAGTGCAAACACGCTTGCAAACCAGCTCTGGTTTACTGCTCTCTTGTCCTGGCTACCCTGTTCCCCCTCTTCCTGGTCATGCTAGACCCCAAGACTCCAGACTCTCTGAAGACCTTTGCTTAGGCTCTGACCTCCTGCTGAGGGTACTGTCCTTTCTCCATTCTGGAAAGATCTGTCCTTTCCCGAGAGCCCAGCTCCACAGCTACTGTGCCTTTCCCTCTGGCCCTAGACCTCCTCTCCAGAACCATCCTCTGCCCCCTCATTTATGCCCCCCTGTGAGGGTGTTGTCTCTCCTTCTGTTAGATTATTCATCACATTGTTCAGCAGTTTCTTTTTCACTGCACTCTCCTGCCTTGAACTTGGGGGCAGGGGCTGTGTTTTTTTCATTCCCTTGGGACCATAGCAGAGAACCTGGAATAGAAAAGTGCTTCCAAGGATGTCGTTGAATTGAGCTGAATCCTCTTATTACAGGCCATCACAAATGGTTGTTTTAGCTGCGTGTTGATTCTGTCAGCTCTTCTTGTATTTAAATTTTGATTCTTGTTTGTTTCTGAAGACAGTAATTTTAGATGTATACCTGATGAAGTAATTACTTTCAGGATCTTCTAATGTGTTTGTATTTTTAATCTCTTTTTTCAAAGGAATGGGAATCCAGATGGAGTCTTGCAGTTGGATAGGAGCTGCACCTAGGCTAGAGAAATTCTGAAAGGTGGTGCCAGGAGCAGTAAAGGACAATGGGAGAGCAGGAATGATTACTAATAGTGTTTTATTTCACCCTGGTGCCCCGACATTTGTGAAAGGTCACAGTAGTAGTAGGGAGCTGGAGTTTGTAGGTGATTTATTTTTAAAAAAATGGCTTAGAGAGGTTTCAAGGTCATTTCTATGATAACTTCACGATCAAGCACTTGCTTTCTGTGTTTTGTCTGGGAAGGAGAAGGGTGGAGCCACCTTCAGCACCTTGAAAATTGCAGCAGCAAGTGTTGCAGCCTGTGGTAGCAGTCAAGTGTGTTCCAGTGGGTGAAAGAGATTAAGAGCCACTGTCCCTGGGCTGACTCAGTTAGTTATATATGCCACAGGTCCTCCTGTTTGAGAAAGGGATTGCCTTGCTGAGGGAAATGCAGGCTAGACTTCCAGGATTTAAGAAGCACAGTAGAGACCAGTAAATGGTCTCAGGTGGCTCCCAGGCCTCCTCAGGAATGCTAGCCAGGTGCCCTGGCCAGCCACTGGGCTTGCTCGGGGTGTGTGGTATGAGTGTGAATATAATATATCCTTGCTGCCTCCATGCTGATCTTACTCCCACAAAAGACTCAGACTATGCTTCTTGCTTATCTGTGCAAAGATAATGATAGCACCTATCTCGTGGGGGCTTTGTGAAGATAAAATGAAACAATGGCTGTTAAGCATTTCAGACTACTATGTAACAAAAGTTTACTGAGAGCCTCAATTGTTAGTATTGTTATAAGAATGATGATAGTGACACTGGGTCCCTCACAGTGGCATGGCTTATGCCTGGGAATATCTCTGATCCTGAGCCAGGTGACCTTCCTTTTTCTCCTGCACCTTGGAAACCCTTTTATTCATGGCAGTTGTACGTCAAGAAATTCAGTGAAGAGAGGACAATCTGGAGGTAGAGTTACGGGGTCAGAGGCGGACAAGCACCCTGGCGGGTGGCTCAGTCTTTGATACCTGTACCTGCTCTCCACCCACCTGCTCATCATGCACAGATGTGGTGAACCTCTGTGTGTCCATGTCCTACTTCTTGGGTGACTTTGCTCCCAGGAAGCTTGGTGTCTGTGTCAATGAAAGGCTGTAGGGCTTTGTATTAGTCCATTTTCACACTGCTGATAAAGACATACCTGAGACTGGGAAGAAAAAGAGATTTAATGGACTTATAGTTCCCCATGGCTAGGGAGGCCTCACAATCATGGCGGAAGGCAAGGAGGAGCAAGTCACATCTTACATGGATGGCAGCAGGCAAAGAGAGAGCTTGTGCAGGGAAACTCCTCCTTATAAAACTGTCAGATCTCATGAGAGTTATTCACTATCACGAGTACAGCATGGGAAAAACCTGCCCCATGATTCACTTACCTCCCTCCAGGTCCCTCCCACAACATGTGGGAATTCAAGATGAGATTTGGGTGGGGACGCAGCTAAACCATATCAGACTTCAAGTAATGCTGTGCTTTCCTTTTGTTGGGGACTCTTAGAAGGACCTGGGGGCCCTCAGCTGTTTCGAAGCAATAGCTTCCAGGGACATAAAGACAATCTTTTCATTTTTTACACTCTTTTATTCTTCCCAAATCCAAGCTGATGGAAACTTCTGTCCAGAGCACACTATCTACTCATTGACCTTAGAGATACTCACCTGTATCTCTCTACTGATGCCTCCATCAGTTTCTTTTCCTTCAGGTAACATTTTTATGGTACTTACTATGTTCTAGGCACAATGTGATCTCATACAATGCAATCCTACCCACAACTCATTGAAGCAGGAACCATTATTAATTCCCACTTTAGAGGTGAGAAAACTGAGGCTTAGGGACTTGCTCAGAATCACTTGGCTAGCAAAGTGGGCAATCAGCATGCAAGCCCAATGCTTTGGCTTTAGAACCACCCAGGCTCCACACTGCCTCTCTATACTGTGCATCTCCACCATCCTGATGGCTGAGTTTTCAGCTAGCTATGTCATGCCTGTTTTTTGTTTTGTTTTGTTTTTTGTTTGTTTTGAGATAGAGTCTTGCTCTGTCACCTATGCTGGAGTGCAGTGGTGCAATCTCAGGTCATTGCAACCTCTGCCTCCCAGGTTCAAGCTATTCTACTGCCTCAGCCTCCAAAGTAGCTGGGTTTACAGGTGTGTATCACCACGCCCAGCTAAATTTTGTATTTTTAGTAGAGACACCATGTTGGCCAGGCTGGTCTCGAACTCCTGACCTCAAGTGATCCACCCGCCTTGGACTCCCAAAGTGCTGAGATTACAGGCGTGAGCCACCACACCCGGCCATCATGCCTGTTTATATGCACACTTTATATGTGCGGCAAGTGGAAGGCCCTGTTTTTGTCAAATTGTGCTATTTTCATCTAAGCATATGAAAATCCATCATAAATGAAAACTAGTCTTATTTTACATAAACACTTCCAATTTCTTCCCTTTATGAAAATAATGTTGCAGCAAAGAGTCGTTTTAAAAATGGGAGGCAAATTCTGCATCAGAATGCCAATGGATACCAACTGCTCACACATAGGGGATATTTCTGTTGGGAATGAGACAGTTCCACATTTAATCCTGCAAACTTGCCATACCAAAATATGTCTAAGAGAAGTGAGTAAGGAGGTGATGATGATTCAGAATGCAAAAAGGCTCTTTTCCTTGCCAGAAAGTTCACTGCAGCATGTTTAGGAGAAGTGAATTCCTCCACTGTAGCAACTGGAATGGCGTTTGCAAAGCTGGGTTCTGTGGGACCCTGCCACCTTCTATTGATTTAGTAAATATTCGTGGAGCACCTCTAGCATGCCAGACGCTGCATGGGTGTGAGCAGGTGTGGTGAGAGATGAGCAGACTCTGCCCATGCTCTGTTGGAGGTTATTGGTCAGTGGGAAGGCTGGCAGGAAGTCAGCACACAGCTGGGCATATGATGTACCCAGAGAAAATGCTGTGGAGGAAAGGGTTGTGGTACAGTAAGAGTGTATCCCACAGCAGCTCAGCCTGGGCTGAACTGGGAAGGTGGAGGTGGCCATGGGCAGAGGACATTTGGCTCTGCTGCCATCTGAAGGATGGGTAGGAAATAATTTAGCTAGGAGCTGGGGTGGGGTGAGAGGTGGAGAATATTGCAATGGGAGAGAACACACCACACAAGCTATTGGTAAGTAGTCCTTCACAAAATGTTTTGGGATGAAATAAGGGAGGGTGATGCCTTGAAGAATCTACCACTCGTGGCATTCCACTATGTGCCTGAGATGTTCAAGGAATATGAATTTCCACTGTAGAAAAAGCCGTTCATTTGGATGCATCAGCTTTTCGCTCTTATTTGATTATGGCATCCTTTTTATCATGGAACGTCTCAGAAGGTATGGGTGTTTCCTGGGACCAAGAGATTCTGCTGAGCTGGAACTCCCTGTGCTCAAGAGAAAGGTACCAAAGGTGCCCAGAAAGTGACAAAGATGCAGAAGAAAATGCATAGTAAAATCCGTGTGAGTGTGTGTGTGTGTGTGTGTGTGTGTGTGTGTGAGAGAGAGAGAGAGAGAGAGAGAGAGGATATAAGTGGTTGTATATGCAGAAGATTTCTGGAGAGATGTTCAGGAAATTAATAGTGCTGACTTTCCACTTTCTACCCTTCTGTTCAGTTTGAATATTTTATGAGGAACATGTGCTGCTTTTTTAGTAGTTGAAAATGAAAGAGCTAAAGAAGTTGAGTTGCAGAGCTACCCATCTGCAGGTTAATTGTTCAGAGGACACAGCTATCTGATAAAAGGAAATACACCTGCGTGTATATTGTTACTGGTTTCCCAGGTGCTAGCTTTATCTGCTTTGTGGTGAAAATGACCAACAGTGGTTTTGTTAGAGGTAGGAGAACGCCCAAGTAAGTTGTTTCTGGCAGTCAGTGCAGATGCTACCTTTGCAGGAGATTGTGTTAAGTATCATACTGTGTCCTTATGGTGGCAGTAGTTATTTTAAGATGAATGATGTTGGCCTGGGAAAAGAGAAATAGTTTCCCTCTAAAATGATTCTGTGATACTCTAATCATCCGCTGATGGGTGCCACAGACATAGGAATGCCCTGCCTCAGATATGAAGAACATTCTGCACTTGGGAAAAAGATATGTCAGTGCTTCCAAGGGTCACACTGGAAACTGGGATTAGAAGTGAGATTTTCTTGTCTCAGGAAGTGACTGTGCAGTCCCATTTGTTCTCTCACTGACATAACAGAGAACTTTCAAGAGGACTTTGTGAAGCGCCTGTCCCTGGACCTCAGTGGACCCTTGAGACAGGAGAGAGGGGCTTGATGGAGACCCAGGGCTAAGTTGCCAAGAAGAGTGCAGCAGCCAGTTTCCTCTGCTTAGTCCCATTGTTGAAGGCCATATCCTGGAGCCTGACTTGCATCAGGGACATGCGTCATTGGGGGTCTCGGCCAGGGGTTCTTTGTAGGCCATCTTCACTACCTGATGAATGCCTGGCAACAGCACAGGTGGACTTTGGGGGTAAGGCACCCTCTGTTAGGGATGTTCTCTGCGCAGGACCACCAGTTCCTTAAGATGACATTTGAAAGTTCACACCTCAGATAGGTGGGTTTCTAGTATAAATGACTTGATGGCCTTTCTTATTTCTGAAGACATCACAGGCTGCCCTGTGTGGCAGTGCCATTTCATCATCTCCAAAGTGCCACCGTCTGAACTCTCCCTTCATTCTTAAGTGACAGAGGTATTTCTGTACATTTCTGATGTTTTTCTTTTTTCCACCCTCACTTCATGGTGGTAGTTGAGTAGTTTCTACTTCAACAACTGCTGCCGTGCTGTTTCATGCCCACACATGTAGATATTTGCATGTCTCCGCAGGCATAGAGATGCAACACGCTGTCACTTTACCGTCTGGCAGGTGGACTAATCCACATCTTAGAGATCAGTAAAATGGCCTAGAGAGATTGAGGGTGCATAACTCTCAGACTAGAGGTAAAAGTCTCTGGGTTCCAAGTCTGGTTGCCCATTAGTGCTTTGAAGCAGAGCCGCAGCGGTTGAATCCATGTGGCCACATCTTCACCCGTGTCTACTTTATTCAAGTCCCAGGCTGGATGTGGGGAAATTGGATCAAACCTGAGTTTCAGAGACTTTTCTGGGGTAGGGTAGGTTTTCATGTTCTCTACTCACTGCTATCAAAGGCAGAGTGAGAGGAGGGGAATTAGCAGAACAAAGTGCCCCTGAAACCCAGATGAAGAGATGCTGAAGGGCTGTCTGTTGGGGCTCCAGGCTCAGGACCAGTCGGGGCACCTGTGATAGACCGGCACTAGCGAGATAGTGGAAGGTTCCCCCTGTAGGAGTGGGAGCCCCAGAAAAGGCGGAATTGGGTGGTGGTGATTTGCTTTTTCACAAACCACTTTACAGGAGTCCCTTCTAAGGATCACACGGAATTGGGTGGTGGTGATTTGCTTTTCCACAAACCACCTTACAGATGAGAAGACTGAGGCTCAACAAGGTTAGTTACTTCTCCAAGTGTGAATTTGGATCCAGGTCTGCCTGTCTGTCGTCCTAGCTGCTTTGCTTTGTGAGCAAGAAGAGACTCCCCTTGAGCAGTTGCTTGGCAGAAGCCCAGCCCCGAGGCTGTTCCTCACTGATGAAGAGGAAAGGTTTTCTTGGATCCGCCTGGTCAAAGCCAGATTAGAGTGTAGCCATGGCTAGTTCTTAATGACAGTTCCTGCAGCCCCGTCTGACCTCAGCCAGGAAGCATTGGTGTGGGTATGCTAGTGGTTCAGATATTGAAACAATGTGTGTGATTGGTAAATGACATAGCTCCAAGACCCTCTCCCCAGTGCCTCTTGTCCACCCCAGCCCCTCCCCACAACCGAGGAGTCAGCATTGCAGATCACAGGCTGTGCCCACCTGCCGCACAGGCATAAACACTGAGTATCACCCACGTGTACAGCTGTTGCATTCCTTCAGCTACAACATAATGTGGCTTACTGACAGTGAGCTCAGCAGTAGGTAAATGTGTGTCTTCTCTTCATGCCCTGCAGGGGTTCTGCCTCTTTTCTGAGGGGACTCCTGAGCCTCACAGGGCATCCAGGCCTCAGCTCATGTCTCCTGATGCCCCCATGGCTGCCTTGCCTTGGGCTCACCTTCCTGTTGCTCCAGCCCTGCCTCCCTGCTTGGTCTGCATGCCCTTGGAAGCTGGCTGACCAGGCTTCCGGGGCTGTCTCATAGCCAGTGGACCAGGACCCCACTGGGATGAGGAATGAGCCTAAAGTTGCCCTGGGCATCGTAGCACAAGAGGTCAGCCATCTGCTTCAGCTTCGCAGCCCTCAGAACCCCTGGTGCTTGGGGGAGTCATTCTGGGGCTGGGCTTTCCTGGTGTCTTTCTAACAAAGCACAGTGGGCTCCCATAAGTATCGTAAATGGAGTATTTTCAGGGACTGACCACATCTGCAGAGGCTTCTTTATATTAAAACAGGTTTGGGGATGGGGTGGAATTTTCGCCTGCTAAATGCAGAGCCGGGACTCACACTGTGTGTCAGGGTGGTTACATGTGAGGGTTTGGGTCCCATCCCCGCTCCTCCCTTTCCTGGCTGTCAGACTGGAGAAGTTAGCCAACTCCTGTAAGAGTTCTGTAAGGCCTGAGAGCCCTATAGCATGGTGGGGAGGAGTTACCTGAGAGAAAGAATGATGAGGAATGGTAGAGAGAGGGTGGGGGAAGTGAGGGATGAGGAAGCGGGGGAGAAAGAGAGAGGGAGAGCAAGAGCGAGCACCTGGGGTTCCCCCATGTCTGAGAAGTGCCCTCTGAGAAGCACCGAGATGAGGTCACACAGAGTCCTGGAGTCTTCCTCATGCACCTGGTACCCGTGTGACCTGGGCTACTCATCTGGGACCAGCTGTAGGCTCCTCTCGGCCTCAGCCACCCGACTCGTTTTTGTGCCTGGTATTCTTGATAACCTGATTCCAGAAATGCTCTCTGCTTATCCTGACACATTTTATTCTAGAGTTTTGGGTTTCTTTTCCTCTGTAGCTCATTCTAAGGAGTTCGACGAAGGAGATACTACCAGAAGTTGTTTCAACTGTCAAGATATGAAATATCTTTTGACATTTTTCAACCATTTTCCCCCTCCCAGGTGTCACTCAAGTTAATAAAACAGGAAAGAAGACTTGGGATTTGGTGGTCATTTGTTTTACTTATACAGGAAAAGCCATCTTCAGCCTATAAATGTGGATTCTGTATAGAATATTTGAAAATGACATTTAGTGGCTAATGTGAGGAGTTAACAAATGTATGTCCCTTGAGAAAGTGAGGGGAAAAAAGGGACTCAGGGAATGAGGGTGGAAACCTAAGAACCTCACAGGGTGTGGGGGCCCGAGTGCCACCTGCACACGGAAGGCGTGGTGATGAACATGCTCTGTACATGTCTGCCTGCAGGGAGGGGCCTCTAGGTGCCAACTGTCATCAGTTGACAGATGGGTGCCATTTGAGGAGACATGAAATGCCTACACATGTGAAGTCTGCTGAGTGTTGTGAAAGCCAGCCATTCAACACCTGTGGAGTTCAGCACTGAGAAAGGGGCTCCCCAGGGACCTGTTTCTAAGATGAGAGGTCAGTGTCCTGGTGTTAACAGTAATGGCTCTTAGCAAGGCAGGGGCTGTAAGAAAGCGGGGTTTACAGAGATATGAGTAGGCCCGAACTGCCTTCCAGCCCAAATGCAGTCTGGAGGCCACTCTGATCCCATTCACCCTCCACCATCTCACAGTGCTCTGGGTGACACCAGCGTTTGAGAGGCAGGGATGACTCTTTTCATATCATCAAAATCTATAGACTAACAGCCTCACTCCAGAGTGAATTGGAGATGAAGAAGTCAGACATTTCAACAGTGTGGTAGGGAGTATTTTCTGAGCCTTGCCTCCTTTTCAGGCAACACAGCGGCAATGATAATATCTTTTCCTATTCTAAGCAGTGCCTTTCCCTAATAAATAGCTTAGTCGTAGGAGATATGTAATATACTTTCAAGTTGTGCCAGAAAGAGCCTTATCTCCCATTTCCAGGCCTGTGGCATATATTTCTGTATAATGGATGGCCAACTTAGGAGGAATCATTTCATACTCTGTGTCTGAAGGGATGTGGTTTATACTAGCTCAGCTGACAGAAATCTAAGTCAGATGTCCGGTTGACAAAGGATGGAGACCAAGATCTGATTTTAAATGGGCAGCAAGTATTAACTTGATTGGTTGAAAAGTACAACATTATGCTGGCCCTGAATGGCTACGTTAAGGCCACTGGGGCCAGAGCAGTGCCAGCCAAGAAGTGAAGCGAAGAGTTTGAACACACTTATTATGTCACATGTCTGCATTAAGAATAAAACCTCTTAAGATGGCAGATTGCAATATTGTGGAAACTAAAGTGGCCAGTGGAGACAAAGCTGGTCTTACAAAAGTACAAGTTACGCCTAGTGGTTCCAGTATCCTTCTGTATAGATACTTCGGACTGAAGTTCATTACATGTGCAAAGACTGATATTTAGTGAGTGTCCTAGTGCAGTTCTTCCTGGCCTTTCTCACATTATAACACTCCGGGGAACCAAGATGAGGCAACTCTGTCGGAAGTACTGGACCAGCACCATCTCCTTTCCTGAGAGCCAAAGGAAGAGTGTCTTGGCGCCGCAGTGGGAGGCTGGCTTTAGTGTTTAATCTGAGAAGCAGATGAAGCTGGGTCATCACGCAACTAATTTCTGGATGATACTCAATGTATTTGTCCCAAACAAAACAGCAGTTCTCAAAACCTAGAACTGACTCAGTCCACGGACAGCATCAGGAAGGAGTAACCTTTTGTGCTGTAGAGAGACAACCTGGGGAGCCTCTGGACACCGGAGATTGAAGCAGAAGCTCTCATCTCAGTCACTTACTGATCAAAATCACTCAGAGAACTGCTGTAATTTTTCCTAACCCCTTTATTGAGATACAATTCACATAGCATACAATTTGCCTGTTTCAAGTGTACAATTCAGTGGTTTTAGAGTATTCACAGACACTTGCAGCCATCAATCACCACTAAATTTTAGAGCATTTTCATCACCACACAAAGAAACCCTGTACTCTTTGGCTATCGTTCCCTTGTCCCAACATTCACCCACCCCTAAGCAACAACTGATCTTTCTGTCCCTATAGCTTTACCTTTTCTGAATATTTTAGATAAAAGTAATCATATTATATGTGAGCTTTCATGACTGGCTTATTTCACTTAGCACAATGTGTTCAAGATTTTTCCATTTGTATCATATATCAGTATTCATTTCTTTTTATGGCAGAATAATATTCCATTGTACATAAATACTATGTTTAGTTTATCCATTCATCTGTTGATGGACACTTGGGTTGCTTCTAACTTTTTGCCTATTACGAATAATGCTGCTAAGAACACTCACATTTTTGTGTGGATATGTGTTTTCATTTCTCTTGGGTGTATACCTAGAAATGGAATTGCTGGATCAAATTTTAACTCTGTGTTTTACTGTTTGAAAAACTATCAAAGTGGCTGCATCGTTTTTGACTCTCACCAGTAATGTATGTAGGTTCTGATTTCTTATCTGACTTTTTGTTGGAAGGGTGAGAAGTGGTTTTGATTTGTATTTCTGTGATGATTAATGATTTCAAGCTTCTTTTTATGTGCTTATTGGCCATTTGAATATTTGGAGAAATGTCTCTTTAGATCCTTTGTTCATCTTTAATGAGGTTGTCTTTTCATTATGGTGTTGTAAGAGTTTTTTATATATTCCAGATACAAGTCCCTTATCAAGATATATGATTTGCAAATATTTTCTCCCATTCTGTGGGTTGTCTTTTTACTTTCTGGATGATGCTCTTTGAAGAACAAAAGGTTTTTAATTTTGATGAAGTCCCATTTACCTATTTTTAAATTTTGTTACTCATACTTTTGGTGTCATATCTAAGAATCTATTGCCAAAGCTAAGGTCATGAAAATGTATTCCTGTGTTTTCTTGTAAGAGTTGTATAGTTTTAGCTCTTACATTTAGGCTTGTGCTCTATTTGAGTTTTTTGTATATAATGTGAGGTAAGAGTCCAACTTCATTCTTTTGCATGTGTTGTCTCCAGTTGTCTCCTCATGGTTTGTTAAAAAGACTGTTCTTTCTCCCACTGAAGCGAGTCACAATTCCCTTGCAGAAAATCAGTTTACCATGGATACACAGCCTTATTTCTGTACTCTCATATCTATTTATTTGATCTATTTTTATGCTAGTCCTGATTGTTACTATTTTGTAGTAAAATTTGACATCAGCAAGTATGAGTCCTCCAATTTTGTTCCTATTTTTCTTTTTTTTTTTGAGACGGAGTCTCACTCTGTTCCCCAGGCTGGAGTGCAGTGGCGTGATCTCGGCTCACTGCAAGCTCCGCCTCCCGGGATCATGCCATTCTCCTGCCTCAGCCTCCTGAGTAGCTGGGACTACAGGCACCCGCCACCGCGCCCGGCTAATTTTTTTTGTATTTTTAGTAGAGACGAGGTTTCACCGTGGTCTCGATCTCCTGACCTTGTGATCCGCCCGCCTCGGCCTCCCAAACTGCTGGGATTATAGGCGTGAGCCACCGTGCCCGGCCTGTTCCTATTTTTCAAGAGTGTTTTGGCTATTCCAGGTCCCTTGCAATTCTACATGTATTTTAGAATCAGTTTGTCAATTTCTACAAAGAAGTCACCTGGGATTCTGATAGAGATTGAATTGAATCTGTAGCTTTTTTTTGGAGAGTATTGCCATTTTAACAATGTTAAGGTTTTAAATCCATGAACATGAGGTATATATTTTTTTCATTTTACTTGGATCTTTAATTTTTCTCCAGTTTTGTAGTTTTCAAACTCTTTGTTAAATTTATTAAATTATTTCAAAATGTTTATTCTTTTTAATGATATAAATGAAATTGTTTTCTTAATTTCATTGTTGGGTTGTTTATGGCAAGTGTATAGAAATACAGTTGATTTTTGTGTATTTGTATTCTGCAATCTTGCTGACTTGTTTATTAGTTGTAATAGTTTTCTAGTGGGTTTGTTGGAATTTCTATGTACAAACTTATGTAATTTGTGAATAGAGATAATTTTACTTCTTTCTTTCAAATCCAAATGCCATTGCCTTAATCTATTTTATGTTGCTATAACAGAATACCATAGAGTGAGTAATTTATATTGAACAGAAATTTATTTGGCTCATAGTTTCAGAGACTGGGAAGTCCAAGATGATGTCATTGGCATGCAACAAGGGACTTTGCGCTGCATCATCTCATGGCAGGAGGCTAAAGGGCAAGAGAGGGTGAAAGTGAGAAAGGGAGGGAGCTAAGCTTATTTCTGTTTTCAGGAACTCACTCCTGTAGCAAATCACTATTTTGATAATGGCATTAATCCATTCATGAGGGCAGAGCCCTCGTGACCTAGTCCACTCTTACAGGTCTCATGTCTCAACACTGTTGTATTGGGGACTAAGTTTCCAACACATGAACTTTGGGGGACACATTCAAACCAAAGCACCATTTATTTATTTGTTTGTTTGTTTATTTATTTATTTACTTACTTACTGACCTACCTATTGTTCTGGCTAGAACTACCAGTATAGTGACAGTTTTCTTCTTTGACACTTTGAATATGTTATTTCATTGTTTTGATGGCCTTTGTTGTTTCTAGTAAAAGTGTTAAGAGCAGGTACTTCTTTTCTTCTTCCTGCTCTTAGAGAAAGCATTTAATATTTCACCATTAAGTGGGATGTTATTGTTATTTTTATTACTATTTTGGAGATATCCTCTATAAAGTTGAGGAAGTCACCTTCTATTCCTAGTTTATTGAGGGTTTTTTAAAATCATGAAAGGGTTTGGATTTTGTCAAATGCTTTTGCTGCATCTGCTTAGATGATCATGTGGCTTTTGTTTTTTATTCTATTGATTTGGTGTATTACATTAATTGATTTCCAGATGTTAAAACAACCTTGCATTCCAGGGATAAATCTTATTTGGTTATGGTGTATAATTCTTCTTAAGTGTTGCTGGATTTGGTTTGTTGATATGAGATTTTTACAGTCATATTTATACAAGATAGCTCTATAGTTTTCTTGTGATGTCTTTCACGTTTTGGTATCAGAGTATTATTGGGCTTATAGAAGGTATTGGGAATTGTTCTCCTTTTTTATAATTTTGGAAAAGTTTGTGAAGAATTGGTATTTCTTAAATGTTTGATAGAATTTGCCAGTGGCCCTGGCTTTTCTTTTTGGATAGCTTTTTAAAGTTAATAATTCAATCTCTTTACTCTTTGTTTTCAGATTATCTATTTCTTTTTGGGTCGGTTTTCGTGATTTGTGTCTTTGTAGGAATTGGTCCATTTCATCTAAGTTATTTATTTTATTGGCATACAATTGTTTATAGCATTCTTTTATAATCCTTTTTTATTTCTGTAAAGTTGTTAGTAATGTGCCCTCTTTCATTTCAGATTCTGGTAATTTGAATTTTTCTTTCTTTTTGTTGTTTAATCTAGCTAAAGCTTTGTCAATTTTCTTATCTTCTTAGTGAATCATGTTTTGGTTTCATTGATTTTCTCAAATATTTTTTTCTATTCTCAATTTTACTAATTTTCATTCTAGTCTTTATTATTTCTTTCCTTCTTGCTTTAGCTTTACTTTGTTGTTCTTTTTCCGGTGTATTAGGGTGGAAGCTTAGACTATTGCTTTGAGCTTTTTCTTCTTTCTTAATAGAGGCATTTGCAGCTATAAATTTGTCTCTAAGCACTGCTGTAACTGCACTACATAAGTTTTGCTCTCTTGTATGTTTGTTTTCATTTATCTCAAAATATTTTGTTATTTCTCATTTGATTTCTTCTTTGATGCACTGGTTATTTAGGAGTGTGTTGCTTACTTTCACGTAGTTGTGAATTCCCCAAATTTCTTCCTATTACTGATTTCTAATTGTATTGCATTGTGGTCAGAACATACAGTTTTGATTATTTCCACCCTTTAAAATTTATTGAGGTTTGTTTTATTGCTTATCCTATGGTCTGTCCTAGAGAATGTCCCACATGCATGTGAGACAAATGTGTAATGTAATGTTGGGTGGAGTGTCTGTTGCGTCTAGGTGGTTTATAGTGTTTTGGAGTCTTTTATTTCCATATTAATCTTCTGCCTAGTTGTTCTACTCTGTATTCAAAGTGAGATATTGAAGTCCTCACCCGTCATTGTTTTATTGCCTATTTCTTTTTTCATCTCTGTCAGTGTTTGCTGCATGAAATTTGGTGCTCTATATGTAGGTGTGTATACGTATATAATTGTTATACCTCCCAATAGATTTACTCTTTTATCACTATAAAATGTTTCTCTTTATCTCCAGTAACTTTTTTTTTTGTTTTAAAATCTGTTTGTCTCATATTATTCTAACCATTCCAGCTTTCTTGTTAATAGAACAAGAAATGTTGCTGTTTCCATAATACACTTCTTTTCATTTTGCTTTTAGCCTGTTTGTATCTTTGAATCTAAAGTGTTTCTCCTATAGATAACATATAATTGGTGCATTTTGTAAAAATCTAGTCTGAAAAATCTCTGCCTCTTGGATTATTTAATTCATTCACATTTATTATTAAGTATGATGTTAGCATAGCATATATTCATATAGCTATAGCACATATGTGATATAGTCTATAGTATATTAAAGAAATATGTAGTATATCACATATATATATAATGGCATATATGTTTTAGTTCATAAGGTATATATTTATAGCTTCATTATATTAACCTTATTTAAAAACATATTTCTGAATATTTTTACTTATTCCTGTGGATTTCAGTTACCATCTGGATTTCTTAGCCGCATGTGTCTCTGCACCCAACCACTTCCTTCATGCTGTTTTTGGCAAATATATTACATCTCTGTATGTTATAGACCCAACCATACATTGCATAATATTGCCTTATACAGTTGTTATTTAATCAATTAAGAAAGGCGAAGACATGTGCATTCATTTTGTTTTTCATGGTTACATATTCACCTTTTTGGTGATCTTGATTTTTGTCTTGTGACTTTGAATTACTATCTTGGGTTATTTGCTCTCAGCATGCAAAACTTCTTTTAGTATTTCTTGTAAGCCAGGTCTGCTAGCACTAAATTCTCTCAGTTTTTCTTTTTGTGTTAATATCTTTATTCTATATTCATTTTTTTAAATAGCTATGCTGGATATAGGATTTTTGGTTGACAGTTTTGTTTTTTGACACTTTGAATATGTTATTTCATTGTTTTGATGACCTTTATTGTTTCTACTAAGAATTCAGCTTTTAATGTTATGCAGTTTTACTTGTAATATTCTTGTGATGCGTCATTGTTTTCTTGTCTGCTTTCAATATTTTTTCCTTGTCTTTGGACTTCAGCTTTTTTTTCTATGATGTGTCTTTTTGTGTATCTATTTGCATTTATATGAATTGGAGTTCATTGAGCTTCCTGAATGTACAGGTTATTATTTTTCAATAATTTTAGAAAGTTTATATTCATTCAATATCCTTCAATATCTTTTTCTGTTTCTTCTCTTTGTTCTCTGCTTCTTGTATTCCCATCACCCTATGTTGGTGAATGTAAGAGTGTCTCACATCTGAGGCTCTGTTAATTTTTTCCGTTTTTTTTAATTGCATAATCTCTGTTAATCTATCTTCAAGTGTGTTAATTCTTCCTCCAGTTCAAATATGCTGTTGCGTCCCTCTAAAGAATTTTTTATTTCAATTATTATGTTTTTAAGCCCAGAATTTCCATTTGGTTCTTTTTATAATTTCTATCTTTTTATTTAATTCTCTATTTGATGTGATGTCATAATATCCATCTTTACCTCTTTAATTATGGTTTTCTTTAATTCTTTGAACATATTTATAATAGCTACTTTGAAGCCTTTGTCTATTAAACAAAGAATAATTTCTGGTCACTCTCACAGGCAGTTTCTGTTGCCTGCTTGTTTTTTTCTTTGTGTATGTGTCATGTTTTCCTATTTTTTGCATGTCTTATAATTTTTATTAGAAACTGGACATTTTAGATAATATATTTTAGCAACTCTGGGTACTGGTTTCATCCTCTGGGGTTCGTTATTGTTATTTGTTTTCAGTGACTGGCTGGATTATTTTAGTGAAGTTTATTCCCTTCTCTGCCCACCTTCCCAGTATGAAGCCCCGGATGCTGCTTTTGCTTTTCAGAGGGTAATGCCTTGAGTGGAGCACAGTCAACATGAGCTTGGTCTTTTTCCCTGGCCACACTAACCCTTAGGTACCCACAATTGTTTGTTTTTGTTTTTTTGAGATGGAGTCTTGCTCTGTTGCCCAGGCTGGAGTTCAGTGGCACGATCTTGGCTCACTGCAAACTCCACTTACTGGGTTCAAGCGATTCTCCTGCATCAACCTCCCAAGTAGCTGGAATTACAAGTACCATCACCATGCCTAGCTAATTTTTGTATTTTTAGTAGAGACAGGGTTTCGCCATGTTGGTTAGGCTGGTCTTGAACTCCTAAATCAGCCTCCTAAAGAGCTGGGATTACAGACGTGAGTCACCGCCCGGGACCAGGCACCCCCAATTGTTGACTGTTCTTTCTTTTTTTTTGAACAATGCCCTGGGGTATAAATTGCTCCACAGTCTGCTTTAATCAAATCCTTGCTCTTCTGAAGGGATATTTCTCAAGGCCAGTATTTGAGATACGTCCTCCTCCCAGCTGTCTCTTCCTCTAGATCTCTCCAGCAAACTTACCAGCCTACAGTTTAGATTATATCTCCAATGAATCTATCTATCCCTTCCCAATTGTTTTCCACTACAACCTCCACTGTTTTCCAGAGTGTCCTTAGGCTTGAACTTATTCACACTCAGTTGCAACTGAAGTCAGTTCATTTGGGAAGAAATTTCGAACTATCTGTTTTATGGCCTACTTTCTCCCAGGCTCCCGTGGGCACAATCTCTGAGCCACAGTTTTGGAGCTGGGGGTGGGGAGAATGGCATGATTCTCTCTTAGTGACGTGTGTGTTTAGAAGTTGAGTACTTAGCTCAGTGAAGGGGAGTAGTACCTCAAGTCTTCTCAACTTGCCTCTCCTAGTGTGGAGCGTTCGCCCTTCAAGTTTGGGCAAGAGCAATCAGGGTCCCAGTCTTCTCAGAAAGTCATGCCCAAAATAAAGCCTTTGAGTTCAGGCGTTAGGGATGAAGAGAGCCCCCACCTCTCAGCTGTACTTGCCCAGAACTTAGCCTCAGCAACAGGCAGCTGGTGGCAGGATGAGAAATGCCGATGCCCTGTCCTTCCTGGGGTGAATGCCCTCCAGCTGTGAACTTTGGGGAGAGAGAGCCCTGTGTTCTTAGCTGTATCAGCCTAGAGTGGAGTTTGTGTCTTGCCAAACTTGGATGAGAGAGGGAGGGAGCAGGTCTTTGTTCCAACACCGTAGTGTCTTGCTGTTCTGACTGAGTTTTAGTAGGTTTTCTTGAATAAATGTTTCTTCATTTGCTATATGCCCTTAGGACCAATTTCAGATAGTATAAATTGTTGTGTTTTTAAAATAACTTTCACCAGTTTCACTATGGAACAGGTCTGTGGAGCTCCTCACATTGTTGTGCCAGAAATGTTTAAGTTCTCAAGAAGCTTCTTAAACATGCACTTGCCCTTCCCCACTGTGGAAAGTCAGAAAATTTAAGATGTGGATAAGGCTTGGAAAAACCTAGGAGATGTTGGTGTGCAGCCAGGGTTACGGTTACTACTGTAACATGAGTGAAAGCATAGGCTTTGTATATGAGTCACAGCCCTGATACTTAACAGTTTGCAATATTGGGCACAGAATCAATTACAGATAAAAAGACAAAAAAAATGGGTATGAGAATAGTTTCTACTCCAGAAGGTTGTTGTGAGGATTAAGTGAGCTAACACTTAAAGAAGAAAATATTAAATATTACAATATATAACAATGTGTCACATAATGCCAATAAAATGATGATGATTATATAGATGTAGTCTTTATATATTGGGTTATTCTTCAATTCTAACCACAACTCGGATGTTCTGGTGTCCTTTAGTATCACATAAAAGCCCAGAGGAAATGCCCCTCTTGTATCTGTATTTATGCTGCCCCATATTTTCCTTTATGATTGAAACACCAAACCTTACTTATTTCTTTTGATTTGTCCCAGAATGAACCTTACTTATTTCTTTTTTGGAAGGGTCAGTGGGGCTGGGCGAACACACATTTTTTTATGCCAAATATGTGTGAACCTTTCCTCTAATTATTCCTCTCCAGGAATTTGTGAGATTATCAAGCAGGTATCAGCTTGTGGGCTAACATTTCTGTCCTTGTATAATTGCCCCTTAAACATGCAAATTCAGATGGAGCAACCCGTAGCTCGGAGCCCTAATGAAGAAAGATGTGACTTACTAAAAGGCTTTTACGCCATTGTAGCTCAAAGTCATATTAATGGATATTAGTGTGGGGACTTAAATGGCATGATCCCATGTGGCCATGCTGGTGGGAGGGAGTCTTGCTTGTGTCGGGGAGAGCAGGCCTGGAATCACCAACCTGATTAGAAAAGGAAAAACATCTTTAACCCCCCACTGATTCATACCTTTTGTGGTTTCATTATACCAGGGCAGCAAAAGTTCCAGAAGGAAAGTTCAGTGAGCCAGCACAGTGATGGAACTCAGTCCTCTGAAATGACAGCACTGGGGTGCCACCATGATGACACACCATGATGTGTCACCTGCCCAGCTACCTCTAGTGTTTTCTTATTTATAGATGTCCCTCCACACTTTTTTTTTTGTATAAAAGTGGGCTCGTGTGGTATGCATGCCCTTTTCTTAACAGTAGGTGTTCGTATTCGTGGTCTTCAACTTGCCATTCTCTCTGTGCCCTGCCAAATAGAGAGGCAAGGGTGCCAGTCTTGGGTGCAGGCAGGTTCCAGGTGGGGTTCTGTACCTGTCACCCACAACCTGTATGCCTCGGACAAGTCATTCGGGGTCCCTGAGCTATGGGGGCCGGGACCAGGAGGCACTGTGCTACAGCCATTACAAATCTGGCTTTGAAGCCCCCAAAGACCTGGATTTGACCCCTGAGCAGGCTGCCATCAGCTGGGTGGACCTGGAAGATTCATCCCACCTGTCTGGCCTTCGGTTTCCTTACCTGTGAAGTGGGGATGACGTTCCTCGCATGTTGCTGTGAGCATTCAGGTTGTTCTGGAGAGGCTCCTCCCTGGCAGAGGTTTACAGGTGGACTGCTCTGAGGCTGGCCCAGTCACTTACTGTAGAGTACAACTGGTCTTTGAATTTGGTAAATGTTGAGCTTAAAGAAAAACAAATGGCCGTATTCTTGTCATTAATTATCTTTCTTTATAATTCTTATTATTTTTATTGTTTTTTATCCATTTTGGGATGTTCAGTGATATAATTTTTTTATTGCTTTACTTTGGATATTTTAGATCTTGCAAGTGGCCATCAGGAATTTTAGGAGTGTGTATTTGGGCAGGTGTATTTAGGGTAGGGGTGGGCAAGCAGACAGCTTCTGTGGCTGTAGGAGTCTGTGTTGGAAATGGAGGGAGCTGGCTGCCAGGCTCCCTTTGCAGTCCATTGTAGACCCAGTCCTTCAGTATTGGGTGAGGTCCTAGATTCTAAGCAGCTTGCAGGGAAGAGCTGACAGTGCCCAGGGCAACGTCGTGGGGGATGTGAACATCTTAGGCCAGTGGTCCCTCCCGGAAGCCTTCACTTCTTGGGATTCCTTAGCACAGTTCAGTTTCTTTGTTGCTTCCTTCAGTGACACTGATGAGACTATGGGTGCCATCCATGCTACCTCCAGTGCCCTGTTCTTGCATGCACTGTACCATATGTTGTCACTGCTGGGACAGCTCTGCCCGCACTGCTGGTGGAGCTCTCCTGGCCCGGCACTTGGTGGGTGCTCCATAGTTGCTGGTTGAAAGATGCAAGTAGATTTGATGAGCCCCTTGGAGCCGGAGAAGCTGACACTATGTACCTGTGATTAAGTTGAGAGGGAATGGGAAAGGACTGTGTTTTTCCCGCTCTGAAGGGCACTGAGCACATTTGTGTATAGAGCTAATCAGAAGCAAACCTGGGGAAATTTTTCCTTCACTTCCTCACAAGACCAGCCCAGACTTGGCACCACATATCTTCAAAGTAAGATAGGAAAATTGGACTCAACTAATGTAACATTACTACTTTTGAAGGACTCATTATACACCAGGCACTGGGCTAAGTGCTTTAAATATATTATCTCCTTCAATTCTCACAGCAGCCCTCTGAAGATCAGCTCTGTTTCATCCCGCCTCATTTTATAAATGAAGAAGGGAACACAGAGACGTTGTGTAACTGGCTGAGGGTCACACAGCTCATTTGTATGCTCAACCATATGCAATATTGCCTGAATGTGAAATCCTTTGTAGGAAATGAATATCTGGGAGATTGTGCTTTGTTGGCAGAGCTGAGAAAAGCTGTGTCCTGTTGTGGTCTCTCCCTGAGTCATACACACCGGCACCACTGAGACTGGCCCAGACGTCTCTCAGGGCTCAGGTGGGCTGAGCAGACCAGGGAATACTTTCTTCCCATGCTATGGTTTTGAGGAGATGAATCTTCTTTTGGTTTAAACAACACAGAGTTCAGGACACCCGGAATAAGCCCTTTAAGAGCCTGCAGAAACTTGGGCTGGCAACTGCCATGGCTTTTAAGATGTGACGGTTTGTTCTGTCTTGTGTGTGGTCGAGGATGGATTATCCGAAGCTGTGGGAACAGCTGACATGCTCTAGCAATTTGTCTGAATCTTGTTTCTGCATTTCCTGCTTACAGAAGAGGATTTTTACATACCTACTGATTGTAGATTATCATATCTGCACACCTGTTGGGGATAAACTTGGGCTGGGACTTCCAGTGCTTCAGAATTGCGAGTAGTCCTGGCCCAGCTGCCTCTTGGAGGAAGTTGATAGGGAAGTATGACGGAAGGATATTCATAGCTCCCTTTAAGTGGCAAATTGAAAAAACCCACTTAATCAAAAAAATGGCTGAGGTTCATCATGTTTCAATCTCGTTTTGAGCTGCCTCTATACCCACAGAAGATTTTTTCTCCTTCTGCAAGCAGAACTTTTGATTTCTGTCTGCATTTATCAGCTTGCAGTGAATAAGCTTGTCTCTGAGCCTGGCAATGAGAGCCTGGCTGTGGAAATGTCATTCTGGTAAGGGCTGCATCTCTTGCCATGTGGCAGAGTCCAGGAGAAGCAAAGTTAATTATGTTTCTGTGACGTCCCAAGTTCAGAACCTCAGAAGTCATCATTCCAAGTCAGAGGGATTGGCTAGTTCCTGAGAAACTTGAATTGCTTGGGTGGAACCCTGACCAAGAGGACTTTGAGGCAGAGGAGATAATTTTAGAAATTTTCAACATTGGCAGAAATAAGAAAGGGATTTTTGTCTGTTCATTTGCCATGTTGTCACTGCACCAGTCAGGTCAGTCTTCCTGTTCTAAACACAAAATTCCCGCTGGGGATGGTCAGAATGCCTGGAGCAAGCAGAGCAGTTGCCTTTCTCATTTCACCCTTGGCCTGGCAGTCGGTGTCTTCCCTCTCCGTGTGCCCACCCTGCCTCTCTGGCCTCATTTTCTATCACTTGCCATCAAGTCTCCACAGTAGAGGGCGGCTTTCTGCCTGACCCCATGGATGCCCTGCCCATTTGCTTTTTTTATTTGTATCAATGTAGGGGGTAAAAGTGTGGGGAAAAGAGAGATCAGATTGTTACTGTGTCTATGTAGAAAAAGGAAGACATAAGAAACTCCATTTTGATCTGAACAAAGAAAAATTGTTCTGCTTTGAGATGCTGTTAATCTGTAACTTTAGCCCCAATCCTGTGCTCACAGAAGCGTGTGCTGCATTGAATCAAGGTTTAAGGGACTTAGGACTGTGCAGGATGTGCCTTGTTAACAATATGTTAACAAGTACAGTTTTGCCGCGTAGATACATGGAGTAGTGAAGTCTGGGCTTGTAGTATAACCATCACCTGAATAGCGTACATTATACCCAATAAGGAATTTCTCATCCCTCCCCACACTCCAATGTTTCCAGTGTCTATTATTTCATTCTCTGTGTCCATGTGTGTGCATCATTTAGCTATCATTTGTAAATGAGGACATGCACTATTTCACTTCGTGTTTCTGAGTTATTCCACTGAAGATAATCGCCTCTAGTTCCATCCATGTTGCTGCAAAAGACATGATTTCATTCTTTTTATGGCTGAGTAGTATTCCATGGCATACATACCACATTTTCTTTATCCTGTCATCCATTGATGGACACTTAGGTTGATTCCATATCTTTGCTATTACGAATAGTGCTGCAGTAAACATTTGGATGCACGTATCTTTTTGGTATACTGACTTCTTTTGCTTTGGGTGTATACCCAGCAGTGGGATTGTTGGATTGAGTGATAGCTCTATTTTCAGGTCTTTGAGAAATTTCCCTACTGTTTTCCATAGAGGTTGTACTAGTTTACATTCCCACCAGGAGTGGAATAAGCCCTTTTCTCTGCATCTTCACCATCATCTTTTATTTATTTATTTATTTTTACTTCTTTTTTTTTTTGAGAGCTCTGCCTCCCGGGTTCACGCCATTCTCCTGCCTCAGCCTACAGAGTAGCTGGGACTACAGGCGCCCGCTACTACGCCCAGCTAATCCTGACCTCGTTTTTTTGATGTTTTGATAATGGCCATTCTTACTAGTGTAAGATGGTGTCACGTTGTGGCTTTAATTTGCATTTCTCTGATGATGAGTGGCCATGCCCATTTCTTCCTCGGGGTTTCGGCAGACTTGCCCTCCTCCCTGCCTGACATCCCATCTGTCCTTTCTCCTGTCTGTCTAAACCCTGTCTGCTTTCAAAGCCACCTAGCCTCATTCCTGAAAGCTTCTGAAATCCTGTCAACCTTAGAGCTCTTACACAAATTGGTGGTAGAATGATGCAGTCTGTGCTTTACTGACTTTCTTGCATTGTTCTGAGTGTGCTGGTTCCTAGCTAGGTTGTACCATGGGCTAACATATTTTCTTTTTTTGAGACAGAGTCTCATTCTGTCCCTCAGACTGGAGTGCAGTGGCACGATCCAGGCTCACTGCAACCTCCATCTCCCAGGTTCAAGCGATTCTCCTGCGTCAGCCTTCCGAGTAGCTGGGATTACAGGCGCATGCTACCACACCTGGCTAATTTTTGTATTTTTAATAGAGATGGGGTTTTGCCATGTTGGCCAGGCTACTCTCGAACTCCTGACCTCAGGTGATCTGCCTGACTCAGCTTCCCAAACTGCTGGGATTACGGGTGTGAGCCACAGCACCCGACCATCTGATGTGTTTTCTGTCAAGCATCGTGCTCACTCAAAAGAGGCACTGCATAAATACAACAGGATGTACCAGGCTTGAAATATTGGTGCTCTGAGGTCTTTAGGGAGGAAGGGTCATGGTGTGTACAGTTTGTCTTCCAGTGGTTTGAAATGGAAAATTGTGTGTGTGTGTGTGTTTGTTAATAGGGAGGGTGTGTAAATGTTGAAGCAAGTGGGATAAAGTGTTGAA
The DNA here is from genome assembly GCF_000951045.1 of Mandrillus leucophaeus. Classification (NCBI taxonomy): domain Eukaryota; kingdom Metazoa; phylum Chordata; class Mammalia; order Primates; family Cercopithecidae; genus Mandrillus; species Mandrillus leucophaeus. The sequence continues at coordinate 563,772 of NW_012103098.1, read as the reverse complement.
AATAGGACAATCTAGGAGAAAAATACAGAGGTATTCTTTGTGCTGTTTTTATTCTTGAAGATTTTCTGTGCATTTGTGAATGTTTCCAAATAAAAATGTATTTATTAACCACTGTGGTCATCCTGGAGCCCTCTCTTGCACACACCCACATCCTGTCCCACCAGAAGTCTGTCAGCTCCCTCTGCAGGACAGCTTCCATTGCCACCCTCCTTGCACGCTCTCCTGGTGACCACCGTCTTCTCTCACCTGGCTGGCTCTGATTGCCTCTTGAGTGACAGTTCTTCTTGCTTGCATCTCTGTTTCTGGACAGTCTTTTCTCCACATCTCAAAATAGCCAGGGTAGTCTTTTTTGGTTGCAGAATTATGGGTAGTTTTTAATTCTTCTTTTGTTAAAAATGTTAAAATTGGCAAATAATAATTGTGTATAGTTCAAGGTGGTCTTTTTAAAACATGCATCAGATTGCATCACGTCTCCACTCACAACTGTAACCTTCTGATAGAAGAGCTTCCCTGCCCTCCTGCCTTCTCAGAGCTCATTTCCTCCCATGCTCACTCTGTGCTGTTCTTCAACATGTGAAGCTCATCACCACATGGGGATCCTCCCATGCGATGCTCCATCTGCCTGGAAGCCTTTCCTGCTATAATGGTACATGGCCTCTCTCTCTTCATTCATCCACTCCATTTGTTGAGATGCTACCTCCTCAGAAATGCTATCTCTGACCAACTTCTTAAAAAAAAAAAGATTCTGGCTGGGCACTTTGGCTCACGCTTATAATCTCAACACTTTGGGAGGCCAAGGCTAGAGGATCGCTTGAGCCCAGGACTTAAAGAGCAGCCTGGGCAACATGACAAAATATTGTCTGTACCAAAAATAGAAAAATTAGCTAGGTATGATGGTAGACCCCTGTAGTCCCAGCTACTCAAGAGGCTGTGGTGGGAGGATCGCTTGAGCTAGGGAAGTTGAGGCTGCATGAGCTGAGATTGCACCACTGCGCTCCAGCCTGGGTGACAGAGCCAGACCCTGTATCAAAAATTAATAATATAAATAAAATAAATGATTCCTCTCTTCTCTATCATTCTCAATTCTTCTCTGACTTTATTTTTTTGTGGTAGAAATGACCCATTTGCCACTACTGACATTGTTTTATGCTTGCCATCATTCCAGCAGAATGCACGCTCCACGGGGGAAGGGCTTTGATTTGTTCTCTGCTGTATTTTTATAGCCTGGAACAGTGGCTCACATATTGTGGCCCCAGAACAACAGCATCAGTCTCATCTGGGAACTTGTTAGAAATGAAAATTTCTGGGTCCTCCCCCAGATCTACTGAATCAACTACTCTGAAGAGAGTGCCCAGCAATCTCTTTTTTTTTTTTACAAGTCCTCCAGTAGATTCTGATGCATTTTAAAATTTGGGACTCACCGCTTTAAAATAGTGCCTCAAATAAAGTAAGTTCTAGGAAATATTTAAATGAATAAGCAAATATTCAGTGTCCTTCTGTGTCACATTGTCTACTTTTTTGTTGTTTTCTTGATTCATAAACTTATTTTATTCTATAAAAGCATAAGTTTTTCATTATAACAATGTTCATGTGTCAGTTTTGGACTTTGTGAGGATTCAAGGTTAAAATATGACTTCTATTTTTATTCTCTCTGTGCCTACCATCTCCTTTGTTTTATGTGGATGTTAAGCTGTTATATCCTTGATTTACATTTCTAATAATGGCTGTAATTGAGAAAACAGAATATTGAGAACTCTAAATTATTAATAATTATAGAGGTATCACTTCATGCTGTTGAATATTTATTAAGAGAATATATGATAGCAGACTGTGTCCTGAGCTGGCAAACTGGCCCAAGCTGGAGTTCACATCAGGACACATTGTCCAGCTAAAAGTAGAAGCTGCAAGACGGACAGGTCACCTGTCAGGAGGCTGAATAATGTCTGATGTGACTAGAGCCTGTGCTGGTCAATTTGTCAGTGTCAGCTCTGAACTCATTCTTGTCTGGAAAACAGATGAAGTGGCCACCAGGTAGAATGACCCAAAATAAAAGAGGCTAAAAGGTTATTTGTTGGAAAATTAGAAGTTTCAACTTACAGAGGATCTCTTGGAGATTTCACTGCTAAGAGCTGTTTAGACGTGACTGTTTGTGGTTGTGCTGCATGTATTCTATCTAAAAATGTGGGCTTTCCACTTGAATCACCCTAAAGCAGCAAAAAGTTATTAAAAACATCCAGTGTTCAGCCTTGACCTCTAATCCTATGATAGAGAGCTAGTGAAAAACTGCTAGGCTGATATTCGCATGGCTCATACACGAAACAGGTCATTATATGTAGGGGGTAGGGGTGATAAAACAGACTGGCATTTATCAATGTGAAGGTGGTCGTCCTGGGTCATTGGATTATAGGTTGCCCTTTTCCTTCTCTCTTCCTGCACTTTCTGGATTTTATGCTGTGAACATTTTTGTGGATGTGTTTGGAATATTCATGGTTAGGTTGGAACACTTTCCATTTGTTTATGAATTGAGATTTGCAGAGAGGGAGCAGGACAATCTCAAGGACGATGGGGACCCACCCCACAAGGGATTATCCATGCTCCTCTGATGGGAACTCCTCCAGAAACCAGCCAGGCCAGCAGCCCAGTAATGGGCAAATGTGGCCTCCACAGGGTGGCCGCATGTCCCCATGTCACTCTTACTTCCATGGCTCACTTTGCTGCTGCTCTGTGAGCCAGCTCTGGGTAGGTGGCCAGTGAACAGACTGGCCCTGGGCCATAACCAGCAGGCCCCAAAAGCAGAGAATGCCATGTGCTGGGGGAGCGATCCTAGCCAAGAATGGGGTGAGATGAGGACCCTGGGCATTTCTGAAAAGGATCTTTCCTCTGTCTCTTTCCCTCATTCTCTTCTCTCACTCTGATAGAATAGCTGAAGCCTATTCTCTTGTTATTATTAGAGCAGCTGCCACGCATCAGGTGTTCATGGGTGCCCAGCACTGTGTCACCTTTGGAGAAGCCCCTTCCCCTCTCCCACTCGTGAAGTGTGGCCGTCCCCACCTCACCTCGGTAGGGGAGATGCAGTGCCAGGCACCAGGCAGACTGTTGCACATGAATAAATGCTCGATAAATGGCTGTCACTCCTGTCAATAACAATGACTCTGTCTCAGTCCCATCAGGTAAGTATTGTTATCCTCATTTTACAGATAAGGAAACTGAGGCAGAGAGGGAGAGGGAGATGGAAGAAGGGAGGGACAGACAGGAACAGAGACACACAGAGGAGAGGATGCAGGCATGTTGATCATCTCACGAAGAGCTCCTCTTTGGCCATGTGTGCGATTAGAGTTAACTTGTCCTGGAACTTGCACACTGACTCTGAGGGCAGAGGCACATTGTGTGGTGGTGAAGCAAGTGGGCTCTGGACTAGAGGACATGGTGAAATTCTTGCCCTCACCTCTTCATGCTGTAGGACCTTGGAGGACATGTTTCAAACACACATACCCCATCCTTGCTTGCCTCTCTGTGAAATAGGGGTGTAATAGCACTCCCTCATTGGAATCACTTATTTAACAAACATTCAGTGAACACTTACTATGGGCCATGCCCTTGCAGGGAAACAGCCCCACCATGGTTGTAATCAAACAGAATCATGGCAGCAATTATGTTTTGAGTGCCTACTGGAGCCAGGCCCTATGCTGAGCACCATTTCTACTAAGTTACCCTGATGCTCAGGTCACAGTGGGAAGAAGACATGGGATGCACCATTTTATAGTGACTTGGGGGGTTCCTACCTGCTCATGGCCACTGGGGCATCGTCAGGCAGGGATTTGAACCTGGCTATTTGCTTGCCTTGAGGTCCTCACTCCCTGCGGTTAGGCAGCACCTACACAAACTGTGTGAGACAATGCTTAGGAGGAATACTAGCGGCTCACTCCGGACCTGAGCTGGGCACCATGTCTGTGGGAGAGCTGCACCTTTGCCTTTGTTTCTGGCCCAGACTAGTACCTGGCTGAGACATCCCTGTTGGTTGCTGTCATCCTCCATGCAGACATCTGAGTGGGCTCTTGGCCCCTCTCTGTGACCCACACTGGGACCCTGGCTGTGTGCTCTTCATTCACTAAGATTTTTCACCCAGGAGTGCTCCACCCTGCAGAGTCACGTGAGTGTCCACCTGGGGAGTAGAACTCAGGAGGTGATCTGGGCTCTGGTATCAAACCTGCTGAGAACCAGCTTCGGACAAGTCACATCACCTCCTCAGGCCTTTTAGATTATTCAAGGATCTGCCAACCCTGCCACTGTCCACCCCATGGGCTGCTCCCTAGCACCCTGAGGTTGCTTGACTGAGAGCAATTTTGGCAAGTTAAATGATGTGGATGTTAATCAAATGTCATCATACTATCAGCTGATGAATCCCATACCAGCCTGCTATGAATGCCTTCCCAGGACACTGGACAGCTCTGTTGTGTTGTGTTCTGTTGTGTTGTATTGTGTTGTGTTGTGTTGTGTTGTATTCTGTTTCTCAGTCTCTCTTTCTTCCCTCTCCTCCAGTGTCCCTTGGGGGAGTCCTCATCCATTCATGAAGGAAGCTGTGTTAGGCATGGCCTCATGGCTAAGAGAAGAGAGAGAGCACCCGGTCCCCTTCACAGCCTTGTCCCCTGGCCTTGTGGGCTGTAATGCTCCTCTGACAACGCAAGGGGGATTTGAGGATTCAGGGAAGCAGGGAGAGAGGATGCCAAGCTTCTGGGCTTTCACGGGGGCTACTTCAAGGGAAGGCCAGCTTTCTCCTAGCAGACTTAGCCCGTGTTCTGAGGGATTCACTGTCCTCCCATGCTGCCTTGTCTTCATTGCCTTTGGCCCTGGTGCAAAGGTGCAGAGAATTCTGGGAGTGCTCCATTGGGTTCTGTACAAGGTGCATCCATGTGCATGAGAGATCCCAGGCCCACCTCTCTTAAGGGGGCGGGACCAGAAGAGTCCATACTGTATGTATGAATTTGTCTTAGTTTTGAACTTTGGAAATGTGGCCCCAATAATTTACTTATTCTCTCTTTACATTGGTTTCTGTCAATAAAATGTGGTCAAGAGGACTTATCTCGTGACTCTGCTGCTAACTGTGTGACCTTGGACATGTTACCTGGTGGCTTATGTTCAGTTTCCCCATCTGTAAAATGACAATTACATTAGTACTCACCCTAGAGTTGTTTTGATTAAATGTTAACATCCATAGCTGTCTTAGGATAGCTGAATGCTCAGTCATGTCGGCCGTGTTCATGTTCCACTAGCTTCTAGTGGTGTCACCTTGGGCAGATTACTTAAGCCTTCTATGGCCTCAGTTTCCTCACTTGTAAGTGTGCATAATAGGACCTTTATCATAGAGGCTTAAGTGAGCCACAGCATGAAAGTGCTTAGCTGGGCAAATGGAAAGTGCTGCATACATGACCAGTGTTATTTTTTAGGGAGATTTGTTATTGAAAGTGCCCCTATTTTTCCTTCTCCTGTGTTATTTCTTAATTCAAATGCAGCCTAGTGAATAGTTAATGGTGCCTTGCCTAGAACCATCAGTATTCTGTTGCATTTTGAAGGGGTGTGTGTGTGTGTGTGTGTGTATGTGTGTGTGCGCGCGTGTGTGCGCGCGCGCATGTATGCTAAATGTTTTCTTTTGCTTTGGGACATTTGTGTGGTGTGTACCCTATTTCCATGTGAAAGGCTGCGTCTCTTTGCCTTCCTCTACTTTAGCTTTCCTGACCAAAGTCATGTCAATCTCAGTTGACCAGGTCCTTGTGGACACACACATGCCAGTGCTCACAGAAGTTAAGGGTGAGAATATGTTCTGAATAGTCATCTCTGTTTTCAAAACGTTATGTTTTCAAAGTTGGGAAGTTCAAAGGCTGGGGCAGGCAGCTCACAAATTGTGAGTGTGAAGGGCTCCTCCGCTTGATTAAAGAAATTTCTGAAGAAATGTGTTTAACTGGGAGACTGGTGAGATGTGTCAGAAAGTATTCTCCGAGCTAGTCAGTTTGTGGCCGGGTATTTTTGGACCAGTTTTGCAAAGCTGCTGATGAGCAGGCCCTGCTCCTGGGGTGGAAGAGAGGAATCGCCGTCCGTTTTCCCTAAAAGGAGAGAAATAGGTGAGCCTGGAAAGTCTATGGGTAGGAGCGAAATAATCACCAGCTCAGTTTGCAGCTGTCTTGGAAGAGACAAGCTGTTGTTTCTCCCCAAGTGAATTTCTGCAAAGAGCAAATCCTACCAAGTGAGCCTCATCTCCTCTAATCAAGTGGTGGCCGGGCTATTGAATGTGATGATGGTCCTCAGCGTCCCTATCACTTGGCCTGTGAGGCAGAGCTGGAGTCTTGGCAGTTCATGGAAATTATGATCTCCTACAAGAACTTCCAATTCAGCGGCATCCTCAAACCCAGATGCCTCCCTGGATAACAGAGTTTCTCCCCTGGCTAACAGACTGATGACTGATAAATGTTCACCTCAAGTAAGAAACAATAGTGAACTGCGAGGCTGCTGCTAAGCTTTTTTTAAATAATTGACATACCAAATACAAAGTTAAATATAATTTGCCATTGTCTTCCCCAAGATACCATGGGCATTTTGAATTTGATATTATTTTTCAGAAATAAATAATCATTTTCATCTGCTAATGTTGTGTCATGTTAAGGTAACATGAGAAATCATCAAACAGGACTCATAAGCCAGTCACTGTTCCATAGTATGCATTGGTCGGGCGTATGTATAATGGTCAGGTAAGTATGTAGTGGTTGGGTTCTGGTAGGGCTCTTTTCCTAGTTTGCAGATGGCTGTTTTCTTCCTGTGTCCTCAGATGGCGGTAAACAAGCAGACAGGAAGTAAGCTTTCTTATGTCTCTTTTTTTAAAGGCACTAATTTCATCATGAGTGTTCTACTCTTATGATTTAATTACCACCCAAAGACCCCATCTCCTAGTACTATCACATTGGGGATTGGGGATTATTGTACGTATCCCCACAATCTATGAATCCGGTGGGGACATAAACATTCATTCCATAGCATAGTGAGCTTATATGAAAAATAGGGCCTTTGCAGAAGTAACTAGTTAAGGATCTTGAGATGAAGTCATACTGGATTTAGATTGGGTCCTAAATGTAGTAACAGGTGTCCTTTTAAGAAAAGGGAGGTCGGGCACGGTGACTCACACCTGTAATCCCAGCACTTTGGGAGGCCGAGGCGGGCAGATCACGAGGTCAGAAGATTGAGACCATCCTGGCTAACACGGTGAAACCCCATCTCTACTAAAAATACACAAAAAATTAGCCGGACGTGGTGGTGGGCGCCTGTAGTCCCAGCTACCTGAGGCAGGAGAATGGTGTGAACCCGGGAGCTGGAGCTTGCAGTGAGCCGAGATCGCGCCACTGCACTCCAGCCTGGGCAACAGAGTGAGACTGTGTCTCAAAAAAAAAAAAAAAAAAAAAAAGGAAAGACACACAGAGGCACATAGAGAAGATGGTCATATAAAGATGGAGGCAGAAATGGGAGTCATGCATTTACAAACCAAGCAACAAGGACTGCCTGCAACCATGAGAAACTAGGAGAGGGGATTAGGACAGTTTCTCCTTGACAGCCTCCAAAAGGAACCAGCTCTGCAAACAGCTTGACTCCAGGCTTCTGGCCTCCAGAACTGAGGAGTAAGTTTGTGTTGTTCTAAGCCACCCTGATGGTGGTAGCTTTGTTATGGCAGCCCTTAGACACTGATTCAGACATGCTACAAAATAACTAGCCAGGGCTCTTCTGAGTCTTGTTAGGCAGTTTCTCAAGTTATCATCACACGGTACTGCTGGAGGAAGTGGTAAGCATCAAGAAAGATCATGAAGGATGAAGAAAGACTGAGGATCTGTCCTGAATTAGAGACTAGAGAGGCAGGCAATGTGTAGTCCTGGATTGAACGTAGGCCCAGACTAAGGACATTGATGAAATTTAAATAAGATCTGTAGATTTAGGTGATGGTTTCATAGCAGTGGCAATGTTGTGGTTTTGATTCCTGGCTGTGGTTAAGTAAGAGGTTAACATTTAGGAAAGGGTGTGTGTGGGTTTTGGTTTTTTGGTTTGTTTGTTTTGTTTTGTTTTATAATTTTTGCAACTTTTTTGATGTTGAAATGTGTATTAGTCAGGGTTCTCTAGAGGGACAGAACTAATAGGATGTATGTGTATGTGAACGAGAGGTTTTTTTGGTGGTGGTGGTGGTGGTTGTTTTTTGAGACAGAGTCTCTCTCTGTCTCCAGGCTGGAGTGCAGTGGCACAATCTCGGCTCACTGCAACCTCCGACTCCCTGGTTCAAGCGATTCTCCTGCCTCAGCCCCCCGAGTAGCTGGGATTACAGGCATGCACCACCACACCCAGCTAATTTTAGTATTTTTAGTAGACATGGGGTTTTACCATATTGACCAGGATTGTCTCAATCTCCTGACCTTGTGATCCGCCCACCTTGGCCTCCCAAAGTGCTGGGATTACAGGTGTGAGCCACCGCGCCTGGCCTGAAAGGGAGTTTATTGAGGAGAATTAACTCACACAATCACAAGGTAAAGTCCCACAACAGACCATCTGCAAGCTGAGGAGCAAGGAAGCCAGTGGTGGATCAGTCCGAGTCCCAAAACCTCAAAAGTAGGGAAGCCAACAAGCGCAGTCTTCAGTCTGTAGCCAAAGGCCGGAGAGCCCCTGGAAAACCAAAGTGTAAGCCCAATAATCCAAAAACTGAAAACCATGGAGTCTGAGGTTGGAGGGCAGGAAGCATCCAGCACAAGAGAAAAATGAAGGCCGGCGGACTCAGCGAGTCCACTTTTCCACCTTCTCCTGCCTGGTTTATTTTAGTCGCACTGGCAGCTGATTAGATGGTGCCACCCAGATGGAGGGTAGGTCTGCCTCTCCCAGCCCACTAACTCAAAATGTTCATCTTCTTCTTTGCCAGCACCCTCACAGTCACACCCAGGAACAATACTTTGCATCCTTCAGTTCAATCAAGTTGACACTGAATGTTAACTATCACAAAATTATTTCCTAATGAAAATTTAAAACAGTATTTCTATTTGTTTATAGGAAAAAGACAAGAGAGAATGAGGTTTTGGGGAATTATCTTGGTCATATTCATTGGAATTACCTTGAGAAGCTAACACCTCGTGTGTCCACTTTTATAGTGAAGACACAGGCTTCACCTGTCCGTTCCAGCCCTTTTCTCTTTACATTTGTGAGGAAGTTACATTTATTCTGATTAATACAGTTCCCTTCAAATACTCTGGGTACTAAAAATCTCAGTCATGAAAACAGACCCTTCTACTTCTCCCTACTTGAAATGGAATGCTGTACTGCTGCGACAGATCAGAGAGATAGGCACATGGCTTGGGAAATTGATAAATGGAACAAAAAGGTCAGAGGGTGGTGTTAGGTTGTAATAATCCCATCTTAGTACAAACAAAATGTCTTTCCATCGATAGAGGAGGAAGTAAGCTGTTTTACAACAGGACTTTAACAGTGGTTCTCAATTGCATAGGGTGACTTTAATTTTCTTTCTGATCATTTGATTTTTTTAACAGTGGATATTTTTGTTAACCAATTAAGAATTTATCTTTTAAGGGAAAGAATGAAACTATTTTTAAAGGGTGATTTCTACTTCCTGCCCCTCCAAAAAGAGCTCTATGTCTGGTTTAAGATAAAAGCACTACGTGAAGACTTACTGCAGAATTCTTTTATTATTCCACTCTCCTGCCATTTCGGGGCTGAGGCTTGGCTTCTGTCCCTGTTCTCGGAGGTGGCCAGTGTGACAGCACAGCTTGTGTTTTGGTGGTCCTGTCAGGCTAGAGGACCCCACTGAGGAATAGTCCTTGGCTCAGGACCTCAGTATTTTTTTAAAATACTCTTTGCATTTTCTTTATCAAAAGGTCTGTCTTGTCTTTCTCTTTGGCACAATTAAACAGATTTTAGAATTTGCAGTTGTGGGTCCTTAACATATTCACCCCAAGATGCCTTTGTGCATCTGTTATATATTTCCATATTGTTTTTGCTAATAGTTTTGGAGAGATTTAAAACATTTGAACCTTTTTTTTTTTTGCTTTAAAGACAATGTCTGGAGAAAGTTAAGGACCTAGAAAGTTATTAATTTTTTTTGTTCCCCTCATTGTACTGTGTAGTTAGCTGCTTTCAAAACAAAAGGTCTTGTTTTTCTTTGTCCTTCTTTTCTTTATAAATAGGCTTTGGGTTATTCAAGAGGATTGAATTGACCCTCTGGTATGAATTTTTACTGATCCCATATGCTAATTAACTATGTCTTATCTATAATTCAATTGAAAGAGATAATATCTCCATATATAAATGGTAAGTACATAATACATTTTGGAGAGCAAATATTGAATAACTTAATATTGAATTAAATATCTAAGTGACATGTTTGCTCTTAAATAATTCTACCTTTTATGGTGGGCTATTATTTTGAAACAGGCTTTATTATTCTATCTTTACATCTTTTGTTATTGTTGTTCATTCCTCCAATCTTCTGATCTCACAGTGACCAAACTAGCCTTTTTGGTTTTTTATGTTTTTAAAGGTACAGATTCTTATTCTCTTACCAAGACTGGCATTGATTCTTATTCTGTTACCAAGAGTGACATGATCATAGCTCACTGCAACCTCCAACTCTTGAGCTCAAGGGATCCTCCCACTTTAGCCTCCCAAGTAGCTAGGAGTATAGGTGTGCACCACTGTGCCTAGCCAAGTTTCTAAATTTTTGTAGAGGTGAGGGTCTCACTATATTGCCCAGACTGCTCTCAAACTCCTGGCTTCAAGCAATCCTCTCATCTCAGCCTCTCAAAGCATTGGGATTACAGGCATGAGCCACTATGCCTGGCCTCAAGCTAGCTTTTTAAATTTTTACTTTGAAACCCTTGACCTGGCATCATGGATGGTCCTTGCTTTGAGACATTCCATGAGTAACAGAGTTTTCAGTTATTTAAAAAATTATTATATTTTAATTATGTAAATGCTATTGAAATAGCAACTTTAAATTGGCATGCCCATTAATTCATATACAAAATAAAACCAAGCTATTTAAAAATAATCATCAAATAGATCAAATGGTAAAATTGTGGAGGATTAAATACAAAAGGTGAATTGGATATTTGCTGCATAGATAGCATGTCTTGTTTCTAGTTACCTGCTGTAATAAAATTAGTCATCAAATGTGTTTGGACTCTGAAATGTTACCAAGGTTTGATGTGCTGTGTACTTCTGGCCGTTTAAAATATGTTCCAACTAACAAACTGATAAAATAGAACATCATGATATACAAGTTTTGGCACCTGTATTGCTAGAAGATCTTTCTGAATTAGTTTATTTTTTCAAATTTGAAAATAATAAAGTTTGAACTACTCAAAATTTTAAAAAATATTTCCAACTCTTGACTTTAAAGCATGTTCTTTTTAAAACAATTTCAGCTAAAATGTCTAAGTAGTTCTGTCCTTGAAGATTCTTGAAGCTCAACTTCCATTTCTGAAGGCCTGTCCTTGTCATATATCATTTTTGTAGCAGCTGGCTTATTCCACTCTTGGTGTACTTCCTGTTAAATATGTATGGCTTGCTGGGTTTTATTTTAGCAGCAGTAACATTTTCCTCTTTTTCATTGTTATTTGTAGCATGTAATCTGCTGGACTTGCAACATTATTTCCCACGAAGTACTTCTTTCTTTGTACTTTGCATCCCAAGAGATCTGTGTCTTGCATTAAACTTTCCTTGCTGGTGACTGATACAGTTCCTTTTATCTGCCATGTAGTTTTAGAATGCTAACAAATTTCTTGTACACCAATATGGTATGGAAGTGCTTCACTTGGGGAATGATCCTGACCAATTTAAATCTCTTAACTGAATTAGTGGCTTGGTTAAGTCCTAGGTCCCTTGGGTTGTATGACCTCTGAGATGACTCTTTGGGTGTTTGTGACAATACTGGAAACTTGGAAGAGATGTTTATGTTTGTTGACCTTATCTTATTCTTCCCTGCGGTCTTTATTCTGGCACCCGGAATTTCTTTCAGGAACCCATCTTTCAGGGCTGCTGGGCTTGCATTCAGATCCAAGGCTCAATAGGTTTAAGCAGGTCGGCATGCCCCATCACCCTCCTGTGCTGACTAGTTCAGGGATGGGCATACAGTGGTCACAGTCCATGCAGTCAGAAGACATCTGAAGATCCCCTATTCTGCCTCGATAGAGTTAGGAAAAGATGTGATGACTGTAAGTGCTGTGGCAATTTTGTGGTCCTATAAGGGGAAAGGCTGGAGATGCTGGACAACAGGGGTGGGGTGAAGGGCCTGGATGTGTGAAAGGAAGAACCTGAGCGTGGAGGCAGCCCTGCAGGATGCAGAAAAGAAATAAAGACAGAAACCAGGTCTCTGGTGAAGCCATGGGCAATCTCTGGATCATTTTCCCCACAAAGCCATTTTTACCCCTCATTTTTGTAGTTCCTTGGGCTAATATTTTTAAAGGTATTTCGAGTAGGGTGTGTTTGGTTGCTGACATTGGGAAGACCCCTAACTTGAAGAAGTAGAGAGCACTGACATAATTACAGTAGAAATGCCTAAGTAGCCTCCACCTAAGCAACTTAGTAGTTTAATTAATGTTCTTCCTTTCTTCTCCCATTGATAAAACACTTTGGAGGGCTGGTGTCTAGAATGTCTAGATACCATTGCAGACAATCCATGCAGAATGCCTGCAGCTGGTAAACCTCCCCCAAGACTCAAAAGGTCATGATCGTGCATGTGAAGGCTGGCTAATTATTAAAAGAAGGTGTTTAATGTTTTTTGAAAATGACTCCTTGCTATAATCTTTTTTGGTTAACCAACCAAGGTCAACACATGCACACACACACACACACACACACACACACACACACAGAGTCACCAGTTCCATTCTTTATGGAGTGGAGTGGATTATAAATGGAATGCCCATTCATCTTGGTTTGCTCAGGATAAGCCTAGTTTGTACTCTTTGTTTCTATGTGTTAATTAAAAGACTCCCACTTATTCTCAAAAGTGGTCCAGTTTGGATGATCAAACAGTCATCCTGGTTGTAAGTAGCTTAATAGAATTAAATTTGTACTCTTTGATTATTTTTAATGAGCCATTTATATGACAAGAGGAGGGGATCTTCAAGCACTTGTCCTTGCCACTCAGAAGTTAGGAGTTAGTATACAGGAGCTACACAGGTCCATAAACTGAGTCGTTTGGTCTCATTTAATTTGGCTCCACTGCTGTTGTTCAACAAGCCAAAGAAATAGTTGATAAAAGAATTTATAGGGTGAATGAGGTCCAGCACAAAGATGGCTGGAGTTTCCTTGTTAATAGTTCTTGGCTAACATTACTGGAAGTTGGCATAATTCCTAGCGTGTACCATACCCTTTGGAAGCAGTTTAAACTTCCAGTGGTATAGTTCAGGGAGGTTTACAACCTGTAGACCTTCGCATGAAATTGGGCATGTACTTACAATGTTCTAGCCTTGAGAACCCGGGTCCCTGGCACCATGGCCATCAAAACCACCTCGGCACAAAATTGGCTTCCTCCCTGGAACTCCGGGAGGGGCCGGATCTCGTGTGAGGTTTGCTCGCAGATGATACTGCCCACTTCTTGGAACATCTTTCTGAACTTTCTCAGGCCCATTTCTGACTCCTGCTTACACTCTCCCGTAGGTAGAGAGCTAGAAATGCCCTTTGTTATGTGGCCACATCTATAGTTTTATGTTTTGGGGGCTGAGTGGATTCAGCAATTTGTCAATTGCAGAGCAGGAAGACATAAAGAATGTATTTATACTTTAAAGAAGAACCTCCCCCAACCCTTTTTTTTTTTTTTCTCAGAGAGACAGAGTCTTGCCTTTCTGCCCAGACTGAAGTGTAGTGGCACAAGCATGGCTCACTGCAACCTCAAACCCCTGGGCTCAAGCAGTCCTCCCACCTCAGCCTCCATAGTAGCTAGGACTGCAGGGATCCATCACTGCACCCAGCTAGTTTTCTAAAAAATAGTAATAAATGTAGAGATGGGGCGGGGTGCGGTGGCTCAAGCCTGTAATCCCAGCACTTTGGGAGGCCGAGGCGGATGGATCACGCGGTCAGGAGATCGAGACCATCCTGGCTAACATGGTGAAACACCGTCTCTACTAAAAATACAAAAAACTAGCTGGGCGTGGTGGCAGGCACCTGTAGTCCCAGCTACTAGGAGGCTGAGGCGGGAGAATGGTGTGAACCCGGGAGGCGGAGCTTGCAGTGAGCTGAGATCGCGCCATTGCACTCCAGCCTGGGTGACAGAGCGAGACTCCGTCTCAAAAAATAAAAAATAAAAATAAATGTAGAGATGGAGTCTTGGCTATATTACGCAGGCTGGTCTCAAACTCCTGACCTCAAATGATTCTCTTGCCTTGACCTTCCAAAGCACTTGGATTACAGGCATAAGCCACTGCACCCAGCCTAAAACCTCATTTTCTTCATACAAGCAATGTGTTCATATGCCACCTGCCCCCCCACACATTATTCTGGACACTGTTAAGGCCTGGGTGTGGAGTGACTGGGGAGGGGAACTGGGAGGAGCTGAGAAGCTTTGCTGCTCTGAACCATGGGAACTGTATTTCCCCAGTCCCAGCAGGTCATGGACTACACTCAGGACATCTCCAGTCCTGCCCAACACCTGAGTGATTAAGCTTTTCTCTAAGTGACTTACTCTTTATTTTCATCTAAATAAATGTAGCCACATTAGGAGCAAGGGATGTTGAGTATTACAAGTTAGATGTATTGGTTAAAATTTCTCCAACATCAAGAAATGCATAACTACTAAAATCTTTAAAAGGTCCTGTATTCTACCGGAAATCACTGACACAGGAGGGAGGAGCCTTTTTCCACCCCTGGTTCAAGCAAGAGATCAAGATTTCTTTATTCTACTACCCCATGGCTATTTGAAGCTCAGACCTCTAGCAGCAGCTCCTTTCCTAGGCATTTAAAAGCAAATTAAGGGACAGATGCCTCTATTACCAGACCTGGCCATTCTGATCCCCAAACCCAGTATGTTCAATAGACACCACCTTCTTCCTCACCCCACCTCTTCCAGTTATAAAAACCAAGGCTCCCCAGCATTTCAAAGGATGACAGGGGATCCTGATCCAGGGAAAAGACTGTGTCTACACCGTGTCACCATGACCATCTCCATTCCTACTACCACTACCACCATGGTGCCTGTTAAACCAGTGACAGCAGACCTGTGGGCAGGACTTGAAAGTGCAGCACGGCACAAAGGCATTCCTTTACCCTCCTCAAGGCCCACATCAAATTCCTGCTGTGTTGGACCTGGCCCTGCAGTGATCTGTCTTCTCTTCTTCCTCACTCAGAGCTGACTTCTCCTCCTAATTCATCTGGTGTTCCTCACCCCAAGCCAGGTTTTCAGGCTAGTGACACTGTGACAGATGTTAAAAGCAGCACATAATGCAAATTCCAGCTATACCTCAGTAAAGCTGTTTAACAAACAGAGAAAATTCCTTTTCCCTGCCCCCTTGGTTCCCCATCCAGACCTTCCTCAGAAGCAGGCTCACGGTTGCATATTGTCTCTCCAATATAAATCTCATATTAGAGGCAGGAGAGTCAGCGCTTGGCCTTTTGCTGTTAAAAACAAACAACAAACCTGAACTTGCCCCTGTTCCCTTTTTCAAATGTCCATAATTCCCTTATGTCCCTGGGTGCGGTGTCTGGGCCCACAGCAGCTCTGACTATGTAGTGACATGTGATGCTGCTCCCCGTTCCTTTCCCACAGCCCTCTGCTGCCCACGTGCCCCCAGCTGCAGCCCCAGCCTTTCTTTGTCCAGTCTGCGGCTTCTAAGTCTTCGCTCCAGCAATATCCCTGACAGCTCCTTAATTGCTACACACATTTGTACCATTCCCTGGCAATTATATTTCAGACCCTGTCAGGGTACCTGCTAGCCTCGGGGCTGTGTTTATATTAAATATCAATAAAAAGCTGATACCATCAGCCTAGATGGCAGGCTCACAAAATCATATTTTACTGGGAGCCAGGCCTGTCTGGAAGATGGAAGGAAGGAATGTTTAAATTTCTTTCTCTCTTCTGAAAGGTTAAAATGAGAAGAGACTTTCCCCAGTGACTATCAGGAATGGGTTCTTGCTAAATGATGACAGCTGTGTACTCTCTAACTGGATGTTGTCCTTTATTGTAAATGACTTGTCATCTGTCAGTTCTATCCAGAATTGTTTCTTTTGTCCCCCCACCCCCACAGAGCATAGGACAAAACTTCAATTCCCATAGTTCTGGGTGATGGAATGGCTAAGAGTTTATTTGGCTTTACTTTATGAGGAGGGTTTAGGACAGAGGCCAAGGGTTAAGTGACTCTGAGCCCACCCCATCTTGCATCCCCCGTCCCCTGCATCCCCTCTGCTGAGGGAGCCATGAGAGCGGAACCCATGTTCCTCACTGGCTGTGTGGTGTTCGCTTGCTGGGCCTCGGTTCCCTCATCCTCCAGAAATAGTCTGGGCCTTCCCTGGAGCGGTGAGCGTGATGGAGCGTGAGGGGGCAGAGCAGCTGGCACTGTGTGGCGCAGTGGCTCCTGCCAAGAAAGCCCCCCCCCTGGAGGTTTCACACCCCTAAATGTGGGTGGTCAAGAATACCACTTCCCTGTGGTTTCCACTCTTTCACACTGCTGATGATATAGTTCTGTCTATTGGAGACAGACGGGAAGAATGGCTTGAAGGGATTGCATTTTGAGGACAGTTTCAACAGGGAAATCATAGTCCAGTCCGCAAATCTATGACAAGACAGCTTTTTGGGGACACGTTTCCCTGTTGCAGTCAACAGAATTTCCCATTTGTGTGTGATCTAAAGGGCATGCCCCTCCCCTTGGCTCATTTCCCATGGTGTAGTGATTCTGCAGCATGGTTGTCCTGGCTTCCTTCTGTGGGGGATTCCCCACATGGATGCTGGGACAGTGCAGAAGAGAGCTTCAACAGCTGGCACAGCACCTGCCTTCAGTGCAAAACCTGGACCAACACGTGTTTACTAAGCACATCCTCTCTGTGTCCCACTGGCTTCTCTCCCTCTACCACCCTCATAGAGGCGCCCTCATGTACCCCATGGATGACTGCAGGAGCCTCTAAACACTCCCCTCCACCCTTCCAGCCTGCACCACCCCCTCCCCGCTCCACCGCTTGGTTGCTCTCTAAATGGCAAAGGAGGCCTCCACTGCTCTTGAGATTGAAGACAGACTGTAGACCCAGGTCTACAAAGCCCTACTTGGTTCCCCCTGTCCCCATTTCCCACCCCAGCTTCCTTTTTATTTCCTGCATTCCAGGCACTTAGACTTCCTTTGGCTCTGCCAGGACCACTCTACAACCCGCCCACCCCAGGCCTGTGCATTCTACAGATTCCATTTTGCAGATTCCATCTTCCCCCACTGGGCTGTGCACTCCACTAGGTCAAAGGCCATGTCTGGTTTTGCCCACTGCTTTGTCTCCAAATCCTAGCAGGTGCCTGGCACACAGTAGGCATTCAGTAAATATTTTCTGAATGAATGAATAAAGAAATAAATACATACTATATCCAGTATGCGTGCTAAATGCTTTGGGGGATATTAGAAAATATGACATGATTTAATACTCTTTGGGTGGGTTGTTTAATAGTTGTAACAGTTACCATGAAGGAAACAATCAGACAGTGTGAAAGAGAAAGCCTCAGCGAGCTTGACCAGTGCAGATGTGGGTGTATGTTGGGAGCTGGAGGGAAAGTGGATTTGTTTTCAAAAGGGGTCCTGGGCCAGATCAGAATGGTGTGAATCCTCAGGCAGTGGGATTAATCTCCCTGTGATGAGTTTTCAAAAACGACTGATGCTTCTGGAGCAGGTTGGGTGCTCTGGCCGTGGTGTTCAGTACAGATTTTCAAGCAAAATGCTTGAGTTCCAAAGAGCTGCTGTGACAGTTTTGCAGCACTGGCATTGTTCTAGTATTTGCTGGTGGGAAAAGGGGGATTCTGTGCTCACCCCATTTCTGAACCTTTCCAAAATGAGCTTTATGTCCTTTCCAGCCAGAGCCAAACCTCAGGAAGGAGTGGGTTCCTCAGCATTTTGTTAGAATGAAAAGGTGACGTAGTGATGGGAAAGTATCATGTATCAAAGGAGGTGTTTTAAATTAGTGAATATTAGCTTAACTACAGTCAATCAAATGCCATTTTAGAAATGGAAGCCTCTTGGAATGTGCTTAAGTTCACTCTACAGTATTTTAGCCATGATTTTATGCCTTGTAAATGCCCCCTCTACCAGCAGACCTCAAGTCCAAATGCTGGTAGTGATGCAGTAGTCTCACTGGCCTGCTTTGCAGCAGAGAACCTGGGATGGATGCATCCAGGAACTCTTGGAGGGGGACTCCAAATTGGTACCCAGTACTACTCTATCTTCATCCATCCTGTCCTCTTTAATGTATGCATATATCCCAAGTATTAAGTACTAAGATGCCCTGTCAGGGCCCCAAGAAAGCCTGAGGGAGCCCCCTCTTCTAGGGGTCACCTACTTATTTGATGATGGCTAGGGGAAGGCAGCCTCCTCTCCCTGCCCTTGCTTTCCCCCACCCTTGTGTACTGTCTGGTAGCCAGTAAATAAAATTCAAGTCTTCTGTTATCTAGGAGTTTTTACAGGAATTTAGCTCACTTTCACCTTGAACAAGGTAATGTACTATAGCAGTGCACTTCAAAGCTTTGGGGATAGATTTCCTCATCTGTAAAATGTGGCTAGGAAAAGTAGTTCTTGACTGCCTGGACCATACATAGTGTGTGGCACATTGTAAGTGCCCCCTGAGTGGTCATCTCTGCCACTATCATTATCAGCATCATCATGATTTCTGTGATACAATTTTCTTCTTAATATTTCTAAAAGAGACTTGTGAATGGTTTATTCCAGGAGAATGAGGAAGAAGAAATGCAAGTTTCTGCACAAAATTTAAAATATATGAAGGGAGAAAGACTATTTAAAGTTGATATATTTATGGCAAAACAAAATTCTAATCATTCACACGAACTCTCACTGGGGAATGAAGCCTGACGTGTAGCATACCTGAGGCAACAGGCTGAGGGAGACTAGAGCATTCTCTGGCATTTGCCAAGCCGTTTGCTTCCCAGCTCCATCCGGAGTGGTTCAGCACTGGGCCATGAATCCTCCTTGTCCCTCTGGTCCCAGGGCTGCCAGAAATTGGCTCTAGCTTTGTGAAGAGCAACCTGCATTTCATGTCTAGCATATCACTAAGTTTAGAGGAAGGATAAATGTTTGGCAAATAAACCTATTTTATAATTCAGCACATATTAAGGACTATTTTCCAATAGATATAAAGTGCTTGATAATTAGCATCAAAACTGTTCATTATTTAATCTATGATCTACTTAGAATGAATGGGAGAGATGTCATTTACTTGCTGAAATGGGAGACATGAAAACTGTCCAACCATTCTCATCTTGAATTTGGTCCAACACACCACACAGAAGAAAACTCCTGCATGGGCTTAATCCCCAGACTCCCCTGCCTGCTATAATTTCATAGCTGGGAGGTGCACAGCTTTGAAGGCATTTAGGAAAGACAGAGATGCTTCCTCCAGCCTTGTTCAAGGCAGGCATCTGCACAAGGGCCACACTTTAAAAATCCTGTTGATTCTGAGCTGAGTCCCTTCCCTTCCATCAGTGGTTTTTGGGTAAATGTAGTTTGTCTCTAATTCTGTGTTAGCTTATAATTGTTCGTCCTCACTCAGATTCCCTAGAAGTTGACCCATATTTTGTGGTAGAAAATGGCAAGTTTAAATTAATACAGTTCTGCTAATAAATGGTATTGGGGGAAAAATCAAGTGTATATCAGATGACTGAGGTCTGGAGAGGAAACTCAAGCACTAAGACATCCATGAAGTTTCTGATTGCCTGTCCTGAGAAGAGGAAGTAGGCCATACTTGCTACAGATTTTGGAAAATAAATTTGATTTTGGAGCCATGAATGAGGGCATGATGGACCTTGGCATGAATGGAACACAGATTATGTCTGCTACAAAATGCATTCTTGGCAGGAAACTAGCATATCTGCTAAAATCCTTGCCACGGCCTCCCCACCTCTCCAGCCTTATCCAGTACCTTTCCCCAAAACACCAGATTCTTCCTGACTCAGGGTTTTTTATCTTGCTTATTCACTCTGTGTACAAAGCTCTTCCTAGCCTAGGCATTTGGGAGCTGGTGCCATCTCAGCATTCAGGTCATCTATATGACCTCTGGGAGGTCATCTTTGACCACCCAATTTGGGTAACCCGCTGCCCCACTTTCCACAGCCAGTGACTCTCTGGCTTATCCCATTTTATTTTCATTACACCTATTTCTACTTGAAATTCTCATTTATTTGCCATTGTTTCTCTCCTCCTCAGACTGAAATGTCAACTTCATTGTCTGGTATACTGTTGAATGTCTGATATAGTAGGTACTCAATCAATATTTGTTGAGTAAACAAATGAATGAAAGCGTCATCACAGTACCTTGCCCTGATAATTTAAGGAAGAGAGAAAGAGACTTGCCTAAAGTCTGTCCTGGATACTCTCAGGACAGCTGAACTGCTGCGGGTGGGGAGTTGAGGGCTTCCACTGTTCTAGGACTAGTGATGGGCGCTGGTGGCATATGCAGTCCTCCCACCACACAGCAAGTTCTGTGCCTTGTCTTAGACGCCTTTGAGGAAGAGCCACTCTCATCTGGCTTCTACAGATGAAGGCACTGGGGCTGAGGAACATTAAGTCACAAGCCCAAGGCCATTAGCTAACCAGTGATAAGTGAGATCTCAGACCTGGGACGCAAGCTCCAAGGCCCGAGTCCTGACTGCCGTGCTGCTGTTGAGGTGCTGCCCAGCAACCCTGATGTGGAGAACATGGTGAAAGTTGGGAGCTCCTCTTGAGACCTTATTTTTTTCTTTATTTATTTTCTTTTCTCTCTCTCTCTCTTTTTTTTTTTTTTTTCGAGACAAGGTCTCACTCTGTCACTCAGTCTGGAGCCCAGTAGTGCAATCTTGGTTCATTGCAGCCTTGACCTCCCAGTTTCAAGCGATCCTTTCACCTCGGCTTCTTGAGTAGCTGGGATTACAGGCGCCACCACCATGCCTGTCTACTGTTTTGTATTTTCTGTAGAGATGCAGTTTTGCCATGTTGGCCAGACTGGTCTCAAACTTCTGAGCTCAAGTTATCCATCCGCCTTGACCTCCCAAAGTGTTGAGATTATAGGTGTGAGCCAGCGGGCCCAGCCAAGACCTTATTTATTTATTTTCTAATGAATGGAGTAAATAACAACCAGTATTTATGAAGCATTTTCTATGTGCCAGTTGCTGTGCCAAGTGCTTTACATCCATTAATTTGCTTGGATCCATGCGGGCTGACCATCTCAGGCACTGCTCAGGATGGAACGTATAACTAAAATACAGTAATAAGAGGGAGCACCTTATTCAAAGATGCAAAACCAATCTGGAAAGGTATGCGAGAGTGTGTAGGTGTGTGCAGAGAGAACGTTAGCCATGTGCCACACGAGAAGACCCTGTGTAGCAACGTGCACACCACAGGCCAGAGCAGTTATCTGGGTGAAAATGAAAAAAGAAAACTACAAAAGGAGTTTGCTGTTAGGTTATATGATGCATTACAAAGACAAATCAGGGTTGTGGGAGGTGCTCTTCAAATACAAATTATAAATTTATCTCAAAGGTGGTGTGGAACTTTTACTCCCCAAACATCTGCTAGTAGTGTGTTTTAGTAAAAGCTGAACATCTGATAGATTCTTGACTGGCACTGGGGGTAATTTCATGTCTTAGAAGGTAGAGGAAACAGAACTGCTATTCCTGGATTATATATTGACCAACATGAATAATAAGTTAATGTGGATTGGATAGGAATGTTGGAGAAAATGACCATGTTATCCTGGAATTCACTTTATTGAGCAGAGTTCTGGGCATTGATACATATACTAGACATTCAGGAAAGTGATTTTAATCCAACTTAGGGCATTACAGGTAGGACCCATTGACAGAGGTCAGGAAGAATGGTTCGCTTAGGAAAATATAATATGGACATGAAAATCTGAATTGTTCCCACAAGAAGAAAAGGGTGAAAGCCTTGAAATATCCTTCGCTGGGTAGAAGCCCTGCTCTTATTAAACTCAGATTTTTAAAAGAATACATACAAACCATATTGTGTAAGATAATTCAGAAAGTACTGGGTTGAACAGTGGTCCCCAAAAGATACGTTCACGTTCTGATCTCCATTACCTGCAAATGTGGTTTTATTTGAAAATAGGGTCTTTGCAGACATAATTAATTTAAGGATCTTGAGATGAGACCATCCTGAATTTAGGGTGGTGCCTAAACCCAATGACCAGTCCTTCTGAGACAAAGTAGAGAGAGAGATTTGACATAGACACACAGAGGGGAAGGCCATGTGAAGATGGAGGTAAAGTGGAAATAATGAGGCTACAAGCCAAGGAGTATCAAGGATGGCAGGTGAGCACCTGAGATCAGGAGAGGGGCATGGAACAGACTCTCTTAGAACCTCCAGAAGGAAGCAACCCTGCTGGCAGCTTGGTTTTTAACTTCTTCTATCCCGAATTGTGAGAGAATCAATCTCTGTTGTCTTTAAGCCATCCAGTTGGCAGTATTTTGCTGCAGCTGCCACAGAAAGCTAATTCAGTACCTTAAACCTCTAAAAAGATGAAAGGTGGAGGTACAAGTTGAGGCTCAGATAAATGTGATGCCTGAAGAACCCTAAGTGAAGCAAAGGGGTCTTTTAAACAGAATTGGAAACAAAACACAAACAAGGAAAATGGTTCGTCTGCTACTCCACAGGTTGCTGTCATTTTCACAAGTGACTATAAGAAAACAAATCACCTCAGCCACCATCGAGGGAACATGAGGCTGAGCTCTGGTCCACACTGCAGCATGACATTTGCCTGCTCCCCATGGGACGGTGGAAGGACCAGGGGACCTGGGTATATGTGGGGCATAGGCAGCATTGACTGTCCCGTGGGTTACTTCATTTCCACTCTCTGTCAGTGATGTTGGGAAAATCATATTTAACTTGTCTATTTTTTTTTTAAACTTAAATACTCAGATGAAGGCTCCGTCTATTTTTTCTGTTTTTTCTTTCCCTATCTTTTAAATGACTGTCACAATAGACAGCTATTTAAGATTTCCCCTTCTCTTAACATTGCTTGCTAAGCAAGCTTGTGAAATCGATATACTGTGATTATGTTACAAGCCAAGGTAAGTGTTATTTCAAATATTTAATCAAATGGGTGTGTACAACACAGCCCCCATTTTAGGTAGATTATATTTTTTAGTGGTTCTATTTCCAGTTATTCACCATGCCCTTGGAAAAATCGAAGCCCCCTCTTCTTGCAGAGGCATAATTTTAGAGCAAGATTTGGTGTCCAAATGAAGTGAATGAAACATCCTTAGTTTGCTTTGTATTTCTGAAGATGCTCACAGTTCCTCAGGGGGCAATCTTAGGACCACCTGGAGGTCTGGGCACCAAAGAAACTACACTTAAGAAAAAAGAATTGTCAAAACTGGGCAAATCCCAATTGCCACACTTAAGAAAAAATAATTGTCTAACTGGAAACTGTTTGACTCCTTAACATGTTGAGACAGTGAGCTAAGGAAATGGAATTTTCGCTTCTTTTTGTGGAAGGTTTTTATGACACCGACATAATTGAGGCCATTGATGGAGGCAAGAACCATGGATTTTTCAGTGTCATTATTGTATTTGCATCTTTGTGGATTAATTTAAGTGGGTTTTGCCGCTAGGGGTGAGTCACAGTAATTGTTATCAAGCTTAGACAGGAAAAAGAAAGAGCTCCATTTTCCAGGATTGTGAGGATAAAGTCCTCCTAAGATTACTTTGTGGTAAAAGACTGATTGGGTCATTTTCACACCCCCAGGCTATGATGGGGTTTATTACAGTTTACAAGAGTTACAGCATTTGCCCTTGAGATGGAATTCAGAACCCCAGTTACCTCAGTGATCTGAATGAATAAGGCAGGGCAGAGGTGCCACAACAAGCCAGGACATCGTGTCTGCCCACTGGCCCTGGTGCCATTTTGTGGACTCTAGAGCTCTGCAGATGGATGTCCTGGGGCTGCCGCTGGAAAGGGGTAGGCAGCTGTGGAGGAGGGGAGGTGCACTGGGGCCATTCCTGAGTGTCCTCGTAAGTGGACCTGACTTATATGACCATTTCTAGCATCATGTTGCTTGTTGTTTCCTCTGCAACTTGACGACTGGAGTAACCTCATCCATCCTTACCCTTCCTGTCTGTATGGTATTGATGAATCTCTGGAATGAGGATGTCACAGTGGGATTGCATGACTAGGCGTCCAGCAGGGAACTCTGGTGAGGGTACAGGGCTCTAGGCCAAGGGAACAGCCCCATTGATGGCTGCGTGAGTGCCTCTGGCCATTAGCTGTTTTCTGTTGATTTGTTTAACTTTTTAAACAGGTCTCTAGGGTGGGTATTTTTTTTTCTTTCCGTCTTTTATTTTAGGTTCAGGAGGTACATGTGCAGGTTTGTTATATGGGTAAATTGCATGTCACAGGGAGTTAGCATACAGATTATTACCCAGGTAATAAGCATAGTACTCAATTGGTAATTTTTTGATCCTCACCCTCGTCCCACCCTCCACCCTCAAGTAGGCCCCAGTGTCTGTTGTTCCCTTCTTTGTGTCCATGTGTACTCAATGTTTATCTCCCACTTATAAGTGAGAACATAGGCTGTTTAGTTTCCTGTTCCTGCATTAATTCACTCAGGATAATGACCTCTGG
Organism: Mandrillus leucophaeus; assembly: GCF_000951045.1. Taxonomy (NCBI): domain Eukaryota; kingdom Metazoa; phylum Chordata; class Mammalia; order Primates; family Cercopithecidae; genus Mandrillus; species Mandrillus leucophaeus. Next base: position 538,935 of record NW_012103098.1, on the reverse strand, counting down.
CTCCATCCATGTCACTGCAAAGTATACAATCTCATTCTTTTTTGGGACCATGTATTATTCCATGGTGCATATGTATAGGGTGGGTATTATTTTGCCATTTTTCACACAAGGAAACCTCAGATCAGAGGCTTTGGCCCTTAGTAGCTGGATGTTTTTAGGAAAGTACCTTGTTTCCTGGTGCTGTAGTTTCCACTGCTAGAGAGTGGAGGAGAATAAGGGATCCAGCCTGCCTTGGAGGGCTGGGCTGCTGAGGGGGGATAGGAGATAAAGTAAGCACCACGCCTATACCCCAGGAAGGACTCAGTGAAAGTTTCTCCTCCTCCTCCTCTTCCTCATCATTAATAACTCATGTAATCATTCTCAAACTTTTCCTCCTGACACTTGACAACTATTTCTCCTCTAAGAATGGAATGTTGCTTAATGTGGCATCATTTTGAAACAGGGTCTTCAGAGGTTAAAAAAGAAAAAGTGAACCATCACAGAGCATCCTCAGTGACCCACATGGCTTCAGCCAGTGTACAGGAAATACTTGTTTATTCTCCTTCTTTGTCTTCACTCTTATTTTTTTTCCAACTTTTATTTTATTTTATTTTTTTGAGACGGAGTCTTGCTCTGTTGCCCAGGCTGGAGTGCAGTGGTGCAATCTTGGCTCACTGCAACCTCTGCCTCCCAGGTTCAAGCTGTTTTCCTGTCTCAGCCTCCCGAATAGCTGGGACTACAGACGCCTGCCGCCACGCCTGGCTAGTTTTTCTATTTTTAGTAGAGATAGGCTTTCACCATGTTGGCCAGGCTGGCCTTGAACTCCTGACCTGAAATGATCCACCTGCCTCAGCCTCCCAAAGTGCTGGCATTACAGGTGTGAGCCACCACGCCTGACTTCAACTTTTAAGTCTAGGGGTACATGTGCAGGTTTGTTATATAGACACACTTGTGTCATGGGAGTTTATTGTACAGATTATTTCATCACGTAGGTATTAAGCCTAGTACATATTAGTTTTTTTTCCTAACCCCCTCCCTCCTCCAAACCTTCACCCTCTGAAAGGCCCAGCGTGTGTTGTTCCCCTTTCTGGGTCCATGTGTTCTCATCATTTAGCTTCCACTTATAAGTGAAAACATGCAGTATTTGGTTTTCTGTTCCTGTGTTAGTTTGCTAAGGATAATGGCTTGCAGTTCCATCCATGTCCCTGCAAAGGACATGATCTCGTTGTTCTTTATGGCTGCATAGTATTCCATGGCATATATGTACCACATTTTCTTTATCCAGTCTATCATTGATGGACATTTAGGTTGATTCCATGTCTTTACTATTGTGAATAGTGCAGCACTGAGCATATGCATGGGTGTATCTTTATAATAGACTGATTTATACTCCTTTGAGTGTATGCCCAGTAATGGGATTGCTGAGTGTAATGGTATTTCTGTCTTTAGGTCTTTGAGGAGTCGCTACACTGTCTTCCACAATGGTTGAACTAATTTACACCCCCACCAACAGTATACAAGTGTTCCTTTTTCTACACAACCTCACCAGCATCTGTTACTTTTTGAGTTTTTAATAACAGCCATTCTGACTGGTATGAGATGGTATCTCATTGTGGTTTTGATTTGCATTTCTCTAATGATCAGTGATGTTGAGCTTTTTAAAATATGATTGTTGGCTGCATGTATGCCATCTTTTGAGAAATGTCTGTTCATGTCCTTTGTCCACTTTTTAATGGGGTTGTTTTTCTTGCAAATTTGTTTAAGTTCCTTATAGATGCTAGATATTAGACCTTTGTCAGATGCATAATTTGCAAAAATTTTCTCCTATTCTGTAGGTTGTCTGTTTACTCTGTTGATAGTTTCTTTTGCTATGTGGAAGCTCTCTGGTTTAATTAGATCCCATTTGTCAATTTTTGCTTTTGTTGCAATTGCTTTTGGTGTCTTCATCATGAAATATTTGCCTGTGCCTATGTCCTGAATGGTATTGTTTAGGTTGTATTCCAGTGTTTTTATAGTTTTGGGTTTTACATTTATGTGTTTAAACCATCTTGTGTTAATTTTTGTATACAGTATAAGGAAGAGGTCCAGTTTTAATATCCCGCATGTGGCTAGCCAGATATTCTAGCATCATTTATTGAATAGGGAATTCTTTCCCCATTGCTTGTTTTTGTCAGGTTTGTCAAAGATAAGATAGTTGTAGGCATGCAGTCTTATTTCTTTGCTCTCTATTTGGTACCGTTGGTCTATGTGTCTGTTCTCATACCAGTACCATGCTGTTTTGGTTACTGTAGCCCTGTAATATAGTTTGAAGACAGGTACTGTGATGCCTCCAGCTTTGTTCATTTTGCTTAGGGTTGCCTTGGCTATTCAGGCTCTTTTTTAGTTCCATGTGAATTTTAAAATAGTTTTTTCTAGTTCTGTGAAGAATCTCGACAGTATTTTATTAGGAATAGCATTGAATCTATGAACTGCTTTGGGCAATATGACCATTTTAACAATATTGATTCTTCTTATCCATGAGCATGCAACATCTTCCATTTGTTTCTGTCATCTCTGATTGCTTGGAGCAGTGCTTTGAAGTTCTCTTTATAGAGATCTTTCACCTCCCTAGTTAGCTATATTTCTAGGTACTTTTTTCTTTTTGTGGCAATTGTGAATGGGAATTCATTCATGATTTGGCTTTCAGCTTCACTGTTGTTGGTGTATAGGAATACTAGTGATATTTTGCACATTGATTTTGTATCCTGAGACTTTGCTGAAGTTGTTTATGAGCTTAAGAAGCTTTTGGGCTGGGACTATGGGGTTTTCTAGGTATAGGATCATGTCTTCTGTAAACAGGAATAATTTGACTTCCTTTATTCCTATTCGAATGCCCTTTATTCCTTTCTCTTGCCTGATTGCCCTGGCCAGGACTTCCAATATTGTGTTGAATAGGAATTCACGGTTATTTTTTAAAATCTCTGAACTGAAGGCAAGGAGTTATCTTTGGGCTACGGTAGGTGAGGAAAAGAGATTTGCTCATGGGATTCCATGGCAAAAGAGTAAATGATTGCCTGGTATCTGGAGAACAATCTTTGTGTTGTCCTTCTGTATTAGCCTGTTCCCATGCTGGTAATAAAGACGTACCTAAGACTTGATAATTTATAAAGGAAAGAGGTTTAATTGACTCACAGTTCCACATGGTTGGGGAGGCCTCACAATCATGGCAGAAGGCAAAGGAGGAGCAAAGGCACATCTTACATGGCAACAGGCAAGAGAGCATATGCAGGGGAGTACCTCTTTATAAAATTCCTTCAAAAAAAGTCTCAGATCTTGTGAGACTTATTCACTATCATGAGAACAGCACAAGAAAGACCTGCCTCACCCTAATGATTCAATTATTTCCCACCAGGAATTATGGGAGCTACAATTTAAGATGAGATTTGGGTGGGGACATAGCCAAATCATATCACCATCCATCCATCCTTCCTTCTATTCCTCTACAAGAGTTTTGGAGCTTCTGCCATGTGCTGGTCAAAGGGTACAGCAAAAGACCATAAGAGGTAGTCTGTGCTTTCACAGAGCTCACATTCTGCTGAATAGCAGAATTAGAGAGATTTAGTTATGTAATTTCAATTTATTTATTTTTTTTAAAAAAGCAAACTTCTAAGTCAGGGCAAAGAGAAATAGAATAGGGCTATGTTGGTGGCTGAGGTGATTACAGTGAGAGAAAATACAGTTTTCCTATTTTTAATACTGAGTTCTGGCTCAGTAGGGGGAAAAGCAGGAAAATAATGCTAATAAGGTCTCTCTCTGCTTTCTTAAAGAGGATTATGTGATTTTCTCTATGGGATATGTGACATTGAAAGGTACAAATAAAAGGAAGTGTCTTTTAAGTAAGGAATCATAGTTAGAGGCTCCTGGGAGACTAGGAGGGCTCAGGCAGGAGGGGAATCCCCAGCATCTGGAATCCCCGGGAGCTAAATGTTTTTGAGGCTATAACTTTCTTCATAGCCTCCTGCAAGATGGAGTACCTCGTGCCAATATCTGCCAAGCGGTGTGGGAAATAAAAGGAATTTTATTTCACTTTGTTTTCTAATACACCCCTCTCTTTCTCTTTCTTTTTTACAGACCCTGCAATTGTCAATGGGGTTTATTGGTCTGAATCCCTAAACAAAGTTTTTGTAGATAACTTTGACCGTGACCCGTCTCTCATATGGCAGTACTTCGGAAGTGCAAAGGGCTTTTTTAGGCAGTATCCGGGTGAGTATCCCTGCATTGACAATTATGACTCAGATTAATGATAACTGGTAATGAGATATTTTTCTTTAGGGTTTGAGGTTAAAACTTTTCTGCCTTCTCTTAGAAGAAAATGAAAGATGAAGTGCAAACCTGTTGTCAGGGTGCAGGACAGGAGTGGCAAGGTGGCATCCACATGGGCATGCGCACACATAGGACGTGATCACAGAACTCTCTGGATCTGTACCTTTCTCAGTAGAATAATTCACAGAGCTGTCACCACATGTGAAGAACTGTGGTGTGAAATGTACCTTATTTAATACTTCTGAACAAGAGTTTGGCCTTATTACTAATACCTGCTATTACTGCTGTAATTATTATTATTGGGGAAAAGAGCAATTCATACTTGGGCAATTGAATTCTCACTAACAGGCATAAGAAATAGAGAATTTGAACGTGATTTGTCCACCCCAGAGCCGACTCCCCTTGCGGGAAGATGTTGAAATGGCCCACGCATCGCTGATGGCAACAACCCTCCGCAGAGGGCGCCTGCAGCAGCCCCAGCACCCCAGGCACCCCCAGTGGTGCGTATCTCAGAGGCTGTCCCTCATGCCTTTGGAACAGGTGTTCCTTCTGGAGCCTTCTCAGCCTCTGCTTTGTGGTAGGATTTTAATTCTGGCTTGGTTTGAATTCTAATTAAAAAGGGAAGTTTTAATTTTGCTTACAAGTTGTGAAAACAGGACTCGGGGCTGCAATTGTGCCAACATCACAGCTGCAGAAATTAACAAGCTCAACCTAAAAGAAGGGGGAAAAAAACCACCCTGCATAATCTTGGAGCAATTAAGTGAAGCCTTTTATGTTTTCATTAAGTAAGACTAGGCACCTGATGGCTTCCCACTTTGAGGCACAGAGACTGCCGGCCTCCGCCTTGTGGAGTTGTTTGCCCCGTGCACAGCATCTGTCCCCCGAGAATTGCCTGCTGGGTCTCTGCTTCACCGGATTACAGAACATTTCCCAAGAGTCATGTTCAGCATAGCACGTGTGCTTCCTCCCAGAGCTCACAGAAATGTAAACAATAAGCATCCTATTAAAGATAACGCCATAATAAACAGTGGGCGATTAAAGTTCCAGTGCCACCAAATTGCAATCTGCCTTGATACACTCAACAGAGAGCAAATCTGATGCAGATATTGCTGAAATCAGAGCCTGGCAGAGAGGTTGCTCTGCTTGGGAAGCCCCTGGGTGTCCACCCCTCTCACTATGTGGCATTGTGAAGAGGCCAAGACAGATAAGTAGAAACCACAAATCACCTGTTGTCTCCGTCAATAGGGAGTCTTTAATCTATGGTTACTAGGACGTTTGAAAATAAAGGGAATCCTCATAAAAGGTTTGTGTAATAGGGGAGATTAATTTATATACAAGGTTTTTATCAGTCAGAACAATTGGTTCAGCCATGCTTACTGTTCTTTTAGGACATTTTGGGCAGGATGTGGCTCTGTAAAATGCCTGCATAATTTCTATGTTAGTGAAGACATGGGCCGCAGTCTACCAAGGTGTTTCAATGCCTTGATAAATGTCATGTGGCCACTCAACTCTGTGCTTGGTTCTAAACACAGAGCATGCCTCTTGCCTCCTGGACATATGACTCAACGAGTGATCATGAGCATTTTGCCAGGATGTTTTTCTTTTCAGGATGCTTCTTTCCATTGTTAGAGTGGTGTGAGTCAGTGGTAAGTGTGCCTGTTCTTAAGCAGAGGGAGTCTTTCTTCAGTCTTACTGAGTTCTGACTTTGTACCAAACCCTGTATGAGGCCCTGAGGATAAAATCATGAACTAGACAGAAGAGGTCTCTGCCCTCATCCAGCTCCCTCTTGTGGGGACATGCGTTTGTCGTGGATTTTGGTTGCAAGTGACAGAAACACAATTCCAACTACCTCCAGCAAGAAGCACACTTACTGGCTCATGTAATTTGAAATCTAGGGAGTGTGCCATTTGGGCGACAGCTGGATTTCAGTACTCAGCAATGAGAGACTGGAGCAAAGTCATTTGGAATTTGAATCCTTCCTTTCAGCTCTCATTTCTGTCTTCTTCCATTCTAACCTTGTCTCACTGGCAGGTGATCTCCTCATAATGGGGAACAGGCCTGGCAGGATTTCTCAGTGGGTGTTCCAGGGGAGCAGAGGGCATCTGCCCCAGAAGCTTGGATGAAAGTCCAAGAATTAGCCTGCTCTGAGTTGCATGCCCACCCACCATTGATGCCTGAAGACCGGTGGGTAAGGTCAGCCATCTAAAACCCTGGGGACTAGTCAGGATTATTGTGGCTTTGCCTAGACTGGAGTCCCCAAAGAAGGGGGCATCAGTGACTACCACAGGGAGGTAGACAGGCAAACAGATCATCATGGTACAGTGTGTTTCATGCTAAGCTAAGGGAAATAGAAGAGGCTGGGTGATCACTGAGAAGGATCACCAACTCCAACTCCTGGGATGAGAGGAAAGTCCTGAGAAGGAGAATTTTGATAAGCATTAGCCTGAAGGCCTTGGTGTGGTGATGATGTCCATTTCTGCATGGCTTCACACATAGGCCTTCACCAATTCAATGTATGTCCTAAGGGCATGTGGTAACTCTCTTGTGTCTCTCAAAAGGACTTTATGAGATGGTGGAAATGTTCTATATCCTATCTAATATCACTAATGTCACTGGCCACACAGGGGTAGTGAGCACTTGAAGTGTGCCTAGTGAGGCTGAGGAACTGAAATTTAAATGTTATTTAAAAATAAAATAATTAAATAGCCACACATGGTTGGTAGTCACTGTGTCGAATAACATAATGCTGTAGGAAGAGACTTTTGAGTCTGATACCCAGTTTCCAAGGGACCAGCCTTAACTCTCAAGGCTTATATTGCAAAAAGGTCTTACTGAACAGGACTTCGTTAGGCTCTATAGTTCTTCTTTATAAAATGGGAACTCTACCCTGAAATCTTGAACCATCAGGCTTTCAATCCCTATCTCCTCTACTAGAATATTTGCCCCTAAGAGGACAGAGTCATTTGTTTTGTCCATTACTCTGTCACCAGCAGCAAGAATAACACATAGTGGATGCTCAATATGTGTTTGTTGAATGAATGAATCACCTGTTAGATCAAACTCCACCAGATCTGTTGTCTCCCATCACACCAGTGGCAGCTGCCCTGTCTTTTCAGACAGAATAGAGCTATTGCCTCTTTGGGGAGCTGGTCCCCAGCTGCAGTCTGGTAGAGACTTGATGACTCAGCAAGGAACTGGCATAAATGCGGTACAGAGCCATAGTCCCTTTATGTTCTCATTGATCCCTCTCCTCCAAGTCTTCCTAGTACCTGCCCTTTCCACCCCACTACCACCATGTCCTGGACACTGGACATGCCCATCTGTTGGCTATTTCCTCCTGAAGCTTTATGACCATCTCATCCAGTGAGTAGTGTTCTCCAGGCTCCCCATCTCCCAGGAGGCAGAGAATCAAAGGGCTGTACAGTCATCCCTTTTCCTGTGAGCCTTGACCAGTTCATCTTTTTCAGCCCTCTGTGGGACCCGTTTTCTACCTGGTTATTGGCTGAGGCCACCAGTAACTGATCTATTCTTCCTGTTCTGGCCAGTTCTTGGCTTTATTTAAAATGATATGGCTGGCTGACAGTACCTACCCATGTACTCTTACCTACATAAAGAAAACTGTGTCTATACATCACAGACAGATCACTGTCTAATCAAACACAGGACATCAATTAGGTTCATGCATGATTATAAGAAGCCCCAGTCCCTTCCCCAACATCAGACTGTCACCTTTCTATAGCCATACACAGGGCAGTTTATTCCTGTAGAAGGCTTGGTAATTACAAAGGGCAGTGATTGTCTTATCTTCGCACCATGATTTGGCTGCCATAGGAAGGTGAAAGCTGGTTCATAGCTACAGCCACGATGAGGGAGCTAGACAGCTAAGTAAAGAGCTCTCCTTAAGTTTGGACTCATCCATGCTGTTTGCTAGTATCAAGTTTAGGTTCTGTGCACAGCATTACTTTTTGTTTCTTCCCTTGAATGCCTTCCTCACCAGGCTCAGGTTTAGCAATGGGGAGAGTGTGATTGATATTAGGGTTCTCTTCCTTGGCTAGCTCAACAGGACTGCCCCAATAAAGATGATCATAGAGTACCGTAATTTACAATTTTCATAGTAATTGTCTTGCTACTTCCTCATTTTTATGGTGCGTAATCTCTCAAGAGACACGGCATCTGGTTGAATAAAGGAGCTCTTTTTAGAGAAATGCATAGGCAGCTTCTCAGAAGACATTTTAAAGCCAAATTCGACTGCAGCTTGACTCACATTAAAAGCCAGCATGTATTTTTGACCAGATATTTTAGATCTAAAGTTAACTGGAAGGTATGTGTTTCAACTTTAAATTATGGGCCAAGTACTAAATATTTTTTTGAGGAAGGAATTGGGCAGAACTTCGGGATAAACCAATATCTTCCACCTCTTGATTTTCCTTCTTTCCACATCTTTCTGGACTTTTTGCTTTCAAATAGGGAAGACAAATGCCATGTTTCAGTAAGATAGGCAGTATCTGTTCAGGTGGAGATAGTTTTTTTGTTTGTTTGTTTGTTTTTGTTTTTTTGTTTTTTCGAGAAGGAGTCTTACTCTGTCACCCAGGCTGGAGTGCAGTGGCACAATCTTGGCTCACTGCAACCTCTGCTGCCCAAGTTCAAGCAATTCCCCTGCCTCAGCCTGCCAAGTAGCTGGGATTACAGGCGCCTGCCAGCACACCTGGCTAATTTTTGTGATTTTTAGTAGAGATGGGACTTCACCATCTTGGCCAGGCTAGTCTTGAACTCCTCACCTCATGATCCACCCACGTCAGCCTCCCAAAGTGCTGGGATTACAGGTGTGAGTCACCACACCCGGCTGGAGATGGTTTGAATGTCGTTGGCAGTGCCACTGATGTTTTATGGAAAACACTGTGCTTTAAAGACAAGGGAAGCAATGGATGAAGATGCCTTTTCTTGAAGTGGAGAGAAAAGGAGAACACGGAGCAGAAATAAAATGACAGGGCAAAAAGATATTCAGATTTTTATTGTGCTATTTGTTGTAGCCCTTAATAGTTCCATTACACAGTCTCAAACCTCACTGCCACACAGAATTATGTTGGGAACATGCGGCTTGACCTTCAGTCTTGTATTAGTCTCTGTTCTCTTGGCCCTACTGTTTATTTTCACAAGCTAAAAGAGAACAGGAAGTCATAGGTTGTCTTAAATGAAATGAATTTTCCTCCAATGTTAGTTTGTAATGCCTGTGGGAGAGAAACCGTGGGATATAGCAGTGTTGCCCAATGATTCAAATTCACTCAAATTTGAGCGTTTGAATCTGTAGCAGAGATTTTGACATTATTTTCAGTTTCACATAGGGATTTGTGTACCTGCTGAGGACCTTGTCCTCTGAAAGCTGAGGAAGACTGGCTGGCAATCACTGATGCTGACGATGAAGCTGAGAAAGCCCTTCTGGAGCAGGCGGAGTGGCAGTCTCCTCTGCCGCCGAACTGTAGCATTCCTCTTGTCTCGGGTTTCACACCCCATCCTACCTGAGCGGGATTCCAAAAGGCGTACTGGCACTTCGCGAAATGATGTGGCTCGTGGGGGTGCTTCTTGCTTAAGTGATAATTCCTTGGATCTCACAGATTTAAGATGAGCCAACTGTTATTCCTCTGAGTTTAGAAGTTACCTGAATATTTTCAAAATATCTGTGTGGACCAACAATGACATACTAAAAAGGTGATACATCCTAGGGGAGACAGTGCCACCTGGGGCAGGGTTTTCTCAAGTTCATTTTTTAAAACATTTTCCTGTGAGATTTTTGGAGGAGGAAGGACTCCATGGTTAAATCATCTTGGTAAATGCTACCACTGGGGTCTCTGTCATAGACATTCAAGATGCACTTGAGCAGGTTAAAGGCCCTTAGCTGTTCCTTACATCATGTAGAAACCAGTTTTGCTTTGATTCACTGAACGCTTGTTAGCATCCTGTAGAACTCCTCACAAAACACACTATGGAAATGCTTTTGCAAGGAAGAGAACGATGGCTTGAGAATTGGGAGAGCCCATGTTAGTCCTAACAGGACATCTCAGGAAAATCTGAAGATTTTGGCCCAAATGTCGGATTTGGGCAAAATGACACCCCGCTCCCCTGCCACAGACTCATTCAGCCCTAACTCTGAGTCAAAGTATGATGTTCATTGTTACCTGCAGGGCAGCTATGCCTGGAACTGCCTTGAGGTACTGTCTTCATCCCTGCCCAATGTGTATCTCATATCCTGAGCACAAAGGGCGCAGAACTCACCGTTCCTGCTGCCACCCAGGCTCCTTGCCTCTGGCGGGGACGTCCCCTACACATGGCCAAACCAACCTTCCTTCAATTCCTTGAACAGGACATGTCTTCTCAGCCTCAGGGCCTTTGCACACATTGTTCTCTCTGCCTGGGATGTTCTTCTCTACCTTGTCACCTGCTTTTGTTTAACCCTTGCTTTTGTTTAACAAATCCTACCCATATATAGTGGGTTCAATAGTGTCCTCTCAAAATTCATGTCCACCAGGAGCCTGAGAATGTGACCTTACTTGGCTATAGGGCCTTTGCAGATGTAAGTAGGTAAGTTGAGATGAGGTTCTTATACTGGTTTAGGGTGACCCTAAATCTAATAGGATGGATGCCCTTATATAAAAAAGAGAGGATACACAGACACAGAGGGAAGGCAGCCATGGGAAGATGGAGGCAGAGGTTGGAGTGACACAGCTCTAAATTGACAAATACCAGGCATTACCGGGAGCTACCAGAAGCTAGGAAGAGGCTAGCAAAGAGTGTCCCTTAGAACTTTTAGATGGAGCTTGGCTCTGCTGACACCTTGAGTTTGAACTTCTAGCCTCCAAAACTATGAGAGAATACCTTTCTATTCTGCCACTTACTTTGTTGTTCATTTGGTCCTCCATACCCGTGGATTCTGCATCTATGGATTCAATCAACCATGAATGGAAAATATATTCAAGAAAAAAATTACAACAATAAAAAATAATACAAATAAAAGCAATACAGTATAACAACTGTTGATGTGTGTTAGGTGTTGTAAGAAATCTAGAGATGATTTAAAGTATATGGGAAGATGCACATAGGTTATATGCAAATATTATACCACTTTGTATCAGGGACATGAGCATCCACAGACCGAGGGTGGGGGTTCTGGAGCAAATGCCCCATGGCCACCAAGGGACAAAGGTAATTTGTTACAGCAGCCCTAGCACAGCAGTGCATCATCATTCTCACTCTCAGCTTGAAGATGTCTTTCTGACATTAGGGATTAGGGTCGCCTTTATCTACTAACATGCATCAGGTATTTCTCCTCTATGACATCTCCAATACCTGCGACTTCTCATCCAGTGTCTGCTTCCTTACTAGCTATGAGGCTTCCTGAGGGCAGGCAGGAGCCAAGTCCCTCTTTCTCCATCACTGCTGTATGTCCACTGACTGGCAGAGGGCTTGCCAGTTGGATGAAAATTGTGATTAGTAGACAAGATGCTCTGAGGTTGTCCCGTCCGATCCACTTTCATACTGGAATTGTATTCTTTGTTGGTTTTCCCAGCAGACTAATTTCATGTCAGCTTTTCAAAAAGCACCGAGTGACTGAGCGTGGTGGCTTGCGCCTGTAATTTTAGCACTTTGAGAGGCTGAGGTGAGCCCAAAAGTTTGAGATCAGCCTGGGCAACATGGTGAAACCCCATCTCTACTAAAAATAAAAAAAATTAAAAATAGCCAAGTGTGGTGATGGGTGCCTGTAATCGCAGCTACTCAGGAGGCTAAGGCAGGAGAGTCACTTGAACTGGTGAGGCTGAGGATGCAGTGAGCCAAGATCACACCACTGCCCTCCAGCCAACAGAGTGAAACTCCATCCTGGGGGCAGGGGGAAGCACCAAGCTTCAGCGTGCCTGGAATGAGAAACAAGCCCATATGCAAGGAAATGGTTTCAGCCTAAGTGTTGGGGCAGTCAAAGATGATAAAATACTTTCTGCTCCCCGTGGAGCACACAGTGATAGGGCTGTAATCTGGGGAAGGATGCCAGAGCCGGAAAATGTTGGTGGACGATCAGAGTATCGGCGGGGATGACCGTGGTCTAAGGTCACTCTTCGCAGTTCAGTTCAAGAAACATCCACTGAACACCTCCCATGGGTCAACACATTTAAAAAACAAAAAATAAAAATTTCTCTTTATATCACATTCAAGCCAGTTATTTGTGGAAGTATAAATTGGAGCATTGCCTAGCCTCACCAGGGATATAACTTCACTGTTTATCAAGACTGTGCCATCCTAATGGTACCTGGTTTTATGCAAAGCAGGTGTCAGATTTTTTTTTAATTAATTGCATTCATGTCCCTTAGTGTACAACATCATGTTAGTTGCATTTTATCTTTATTACCTAATGACCTCCAATTTGGCAGTGGCTTCTTACACTTCTGTTTTCTGATTTCTTATGGGGAGTGTTTTTAAATTAGACACATGTGCAATGGGAAATGTAGGTACAAGAAGGACAGAACCCAATATCTCTTTGGATTACAGACTACTGTCTCAAGGTTATCTGTGTGATAATTTGGGGATGTTATCTTCAGCAGATGCCTATTATTAGCCCAGTGTGGTCCTTTAGAAAGCTGGCCATTGTTAATCGGAAAAAAGAATCTTAATGCCACCAGCTGAGTCAGGATTCTCTCCTGTGAAAATGATATCTCTGTTTTTATTTTCCTATCTCCAGAGTCTCTGTTGCAAATCCTCCATCCCTGAGCAGAACTGGTGGTTGAAAACAGTGATTTTCTGTCTTATTTTTAAGCAGCCAATGCCTTTCTTTTCAAATGATATTTTATTCTTAAAAGCTAAGTGGGATATATCCTGACTAGGCTGCAAACCACAAGACTAAGGATGTTGGATCTGGTTTTACACATGGGGAAAACTCCCCAGGCTTCAGGAGCTGAAATTCAAACTTTATTATGCAGCATAATGAGAGCCATTTTATTTCATTTCAGTGTGGAAAGCCAGGCCAAAATTTCTGATTTTAAAAACAGGAGTGAGGATGCAACAGACCTGTGTATATCCTTAGTTGGAAACATTGTATCTATGCTTTCAACCCCCCTGTTGTAGACATTACATCACCTGGTCCAGGGATGGGGCCAGACTCTGCCCAGAGATCTATGGATGATCCCCCCAGGTCCAACAACTTTCTGGACAGTAAGAAACGACCTTCGCTACCTTGATCCCTAGCCAAGGGAAGGAACTGGAGTCGCATACTCTCTGGATGGACAGCACAGTCCTAAAAACATCTTCACTCTCTGCAGGCCTTTGGAGCAGCTGAGCTAGCGCTGTTTGCTATAGGGTTATGACCCGAAAGCTCCTGCCTGGATTTGGCGATGGAGCATGTGATGAGCCCCGGAGTTGGTCTTTGCATGTGATTTTTCACCCTGTCCATTCAATCAGCAAAGTAGAGCAGCCTTGAAACGCTATGAATAAATATTTGAAGTTTCTGGGTTTCTCATAACCCCATTTTTCTTCTAGGGATTAAATGGGAACCAGATGAGAATGGAGTCATTGCCTTTGACTGCAGGAACCGAAAATGGTAGGCAGTGGTCAGACCTCTTCGTTATTTCTCAAAGAGATACCTTGAAGAGAAGTCAGGATTCATTTTTACTTAATTTTTCCCTTGACCTAGGTACATCCAGGCAGCAACTTCTCCGAAAGATGTGGTCATTTTAGTTGACGTCAGTGGCAGCATGAAAGGACTCCGCCTGACTATCGCAAAGCAAACCGTCTCATCCATTTTGGATACACTTGGGGATGATGACTTCTTCAACATAATTGCTGTGAGTGCAGCTGTTTTGTGCCTTCTTTGCACTTGGGTTCATTTGATCTTTTGGCAGTGACTGGTTAACATTGCTCTGACTGTTAGATCCAGAGCACCTAGATGCCAGAATGTGAGACCTGTTTAGTCTCATGAAAGTTCACAGAGTCATGGACAGTGGAAGGGCTTTTGGAAATGCAGTTGAACACGTTGCCTGTCTTAACCTACCACATAGCCACACCATCTGAGAGAATGGCACACCAGATGTACTCCTGGGGAGCTGACATTTTCAGATTCTTGGAAAACAGACTTAGCAAGATTTTCACCAAACCACTAGAATTTCTCACATGGAAATTAACTTCCAGCTAGGTTAGCCTGATGATATTGATGATGATAATTATTAATAATAATAATAATGATGGCAATGAAGCAACTAAAATATGGAGAGTGGTTTATGGCTCATAGAACACTTTATTTCAACTTCTGGAAAAAAAGGCAGCATTTATTAAATGCCTACTTTTAATAAATGCCTTACTCTTCATATTTTTATTATCTTGGTTTTTCACAGCAACTCTAGGAGGTAGGGGGTGGTTTGGGCACATTCTCAAATGAAGGTGCTCAGATTGGAAGAGTGTCAGTAACTTGTCGAGGTCACAAAGCTGACAAGTGGCAGATGAGGGAACCAAGGCTGAGACAGGGCAGTCGTGTAGCCTGGAAATGACCACTTATTCAGGTCTCTATCTTGTCAATGAAAAGAGTCAAACTCTGCAAAATATTTGAAGAGATTTATTCTGAGCCAAATATGAGTGACCATGGCCTGTTGACACAGCCCTCAGGAGGTCCTAACATGTGCCCAAGGTGGTTGGGCACCTGTTCAGCTTGGTTCACCGGTGCAGCTTGGTTTTCTACATTTTAGGGAGACATGAGCCTTTAGTCGAATACATTTAAGAAATACATTGGTTTGGTCCAGAAAGGCAGGACAACTCAAAGCAGGGGCTTCCAGCTTATAGGCAGATTTTAAAATTTTCTGGTTGACAATTGGTTGAGTTTCTGTAAAGAGCTGAGGTGAATAGAAAGGAATGTCTGGGTTAAGATAAAGGTTAGTGGATGCCCAAGTTCTTATTTGCAGAGGAAGCCTTCATGTCCTAGGCTTCGGAGAGAATAGGTTGTAAAATGTTTCTTATTGGACTTAAAGTCCGTATTGATGTTCATGCCAGAGAGGTGTAAGGAGGCATGTTCGCCCCCTGTTTCCCATCACGGCCTGAAACAGTCTCTCAGATTAAATTTTAAAAGAGCCCCTGTCTCCTATGTAGAGGAGGAAGTCCATTCACGTGGGTGGGTGGTGGTCTTAGAATTTTATTTTTAGTTTACATTCTCCAGTTCTTTTTCTTTTTCCCACTGATTATTTGGTATGATTTTCATCATGCCCTTTATGTTCCTCCTGCTCTCTTTCCAAAGGCTCATCACAGTGAGCCTGATTTCTGAGTCCTTGAGCACTTAGCCAAGTGCATGTGTGTGGCAGACACTTGTTCTTTTGCATGAAAATAACACACATCGCATCTATTTGGGAGGTGGAGTAGTTGCTATGGGCAGTGGAGGCAGCATGGTGACGGGGGCAGAGCCTGGGTTTTGGAGTTGGGCTGTTTTGAATCACATTCACACACATATGCTGTGTGTCTTGGGGCTAATTACTTTAGTCTGGACATCAGCCCTCTCAACTGTGAAGTGGGTGTACTCACCTTGCCCACAGGGTTGCTGCTGGGATCATCTGAGTTGATGCACCAGAGTCAAGCTGGTGCACAGGGCTCCTCAGCCAGTGGTGGGATACAAAAGAAGAGGGTGCTCTGAGAATGCTTACTGTGGTCTGCATGGCTCCCCTAAACCCCTGAGGAGAGTATATTGTCAATGGAGCCTTATGACTGGGCTGCCTTCTGCATGGGCATGACACCCACTTGTGTTCTCCAGGCAGAGGGCCTGGGCCTCTAAGGGACATGAAGATGGCCGAGGGGATTGCCTGAACTAGTAACCTGTCTATACAGGCCTCTTCTGATCAGACTCTCAGAACAAAAGGTTCTGATTTTAAGAAATCCTAAAGACGAAAGGGAAAAGAAAGAGAACACTAAATTCCTTGGGAGCAGGAGTTAGTCTTGTTCACTCATGCGTGTATCCCCAGCACCTAGGCAGTGCTTGGCAAATAGCAGGAGTTTAAATATTTGTTGAATGAATAATCACCACAACTGCTTCCCATAGAGTGCTCACTGTGTACAAGTCAGTTGCTAAGTGTCCTGTGTGGATTATCTCATTGAACCCTCACCCCAGCCCTGTGCCATGTAGCATGGAGACAGAGGCATGAAGCTGCATTGAGTTACACAGCCAGAAAAGGTGGCATGGTAAAGACTCAGACATGGTCCGGCTTCACCTTGCACTGTTTTCTGAGCAGAAGTGAAGAGGATGTAGTTGATCCACTCAGCCATCTTATCATGAAATTATGTGGCCTCGAGGCATAGTTCTTTGGAAGACAACTTTCAGATAGTTAGAACTTTGGGTTTGCTGCCAAGTTACTATAGTTGCCAGCCTAGTGGTGAGAATGCAAATGTGGCTTGATCCCCACACATCCTGAAGCATTTACAGATAAGAAGCAGCTAATTTGAGACTATCTTTCTTATTAATCTTTAATTACTCATTACAGAAGAATCAGAAATTCACATAATAAGAAGAGCTAACTAATTACATCCTGCATTCTTTATCAGTCAGGATTTATTGTTCTGTTAACAAAACCAATCGATTGAAATAATCTATGTAAGTTCATTAAGATATACAAACAGTGTCAACTCAATAAAGAAGAGAGGGTGATTAAGATAATTAAAAGTAGACATGCCAGTTATTATAGAACAGTTAAGAAAAAAATTTTTTGCCCCAAATTGTCCCTTTATATAAAGAAACCCATTAAAGATCCCATTAACCCTCACTGTACATCTGTTTGTTAATTTTCAACATAAATAATAAGCTTCAACACTATTTACATAATTATTTCAACAACTAGAAAGGCACTCTGAACTTCTTTATTTGAAGCCTTTATAGTAAAATCATGAACTTTGTTCCTCTAATGGATAAGAGAATGTATCAGATATGTTAGTGAGTTTATATTAGAAGGCCAAGGTCATAAAAGAACCATTAATTAACAGTAATATTTATAGATTCGTTGCTTTTTAATGCAGGCAACATATGTAAAAATTTTAAACAATTCAGTAATGTTCTCATTTCTCTTTCATTTGGCACATATCCTAAATGTTTCTGTGTATATGAGCACACTGTCTTTTCACAAAAATAAATTCATATTTTAAAGAATATTTAGCAACGCTTATTTCAATCAAATGTATTTGAATAACAGAGCATTCCGTCACATTTTTTACTCAAAAGTGCTACAGTGAGGGCAGCGCATGCAGTGCACTGAATGGAATGCATATATTTTTGCAAGCTTGGGTGTGCTTCTATTGAATAAAACCTAGAAGTGAAATTCCTGCACCAAAGGGTATGCATACAGGCACCTACCAGAATGTCTACCAAGCAGGGCATAATGTTTACACACTTACCAACAGTTCGAGGCTTCTAATTAATAGGAGATTCATAGCTGGCAAATTTTCATTTGCATTCCCTTGAATTGTCTCTCCCAATCCTAAGTGTGTTCTGCGAATTTTGCCTTGTTGAATTCTTTTTCTTTTTCTTCCTCCATCACCTCCTCCTGTTTCTGCCCTGACATAATTGCTGTAGTAGTATGGTGTAGGTTTTCCCTCAGTCTGTTTAAAATGGTCACTTGTCTCCTGTGTAAAGGGCGACCTGACTGCAGGTTCTTAAAGTGCAGGGGGATGAGGTATTTGAAACGCCATCCAGAATGCCCTGCAAATCTGTGTGAGTGTATTGTTATCGTCGGCTGGATTCCATTTACGAAAGAGGACATTATCATTTCACCCTCCATTACATCGTCAGCCTTCCTTTGCTTGCCAGGTAGACGTTTGTGGAGATAGCTCAGTGTTTTAGAGGAAAAGTAAAGAATACAATATTTTCAGTGCTGGAAGCCCTCGTGTACTGTAGGTTTTTGTTTGTGCAAATCTAATTCATCATTGCCACTTGATTTTTCAGTGCCATAACGGAGGACGGAGGAAAGAGATTTAAATAGTGGGAAAGACTTCCCTTGGCCACTTAAGTTCGTCTTTTGGTTTTGCATGTTTTATTAAGTTCATTATGAACTGAATGTTTAATATTATACTGAAAAGTTTCTGATCTTGATCTATCCAGAGTATAAACGTAAAAAGATAATGTTAAAACTTGTTTTAGCTTTCATGGGCAAGGTATTGCAAGATCTATCTAAAATGGACAAACTAACTGATTGAATTATGAAAGAATAGTTGAAATATGAGAGTAATTTTGTGCAGTTGAAGTTAAAATTTTAAGGTCAAACCACTGGTGCGTGAAGAGAGATGTCTCTGACAAGAGAAAAGGCATATTTTTCTGATTCACTTTGAAGTCTAACTTCAAGCCATGCATTAAATTAGCAATATTATCATAAAAATGAGGGTGCTAATTCTGTCCGATGTTGAAATTTGAAAAATGACTTTACAGAAGCTCAAGCCATGCCTTAAATGAGCACAGTATTAACTGGGCAGATTTTGTTAAATCAATTTAAATGCCTCCTGTAGCCCATATTTGTGCAGACTTGAATTAAGAAGAGCATCATTTGTTAGTTCAAGCAAGAACTTTCTGATGCCCTGGTTTTAATTTGCAGATTTTCTTTAGAACGGTTTCTCCAATGTTTTGTCTGCTGTGGATTTGCTTTTTAAAGTAATCGATTCCGTATTAAAAGTATGAGGATAGTATTTTCTTTCAGTGCTCATTTGTTCTGTACTACTAATTGTGTCCAGTTGTGTTTCAAATTACATAAGATGCTTTTGTAATGCAAAAGATCCCTAGGATGGCTTGTGTTGGTGAAAATGTTGTGTTTTCATCTGCTTTATTACATAATCCCTACACGTTTTCATTCAAAGGTTATTTAATCAAAAGTGCACCAGTAAAACTATAAAAATATTTAATGGAGTCCCAGCAATTCTGCATCAGTTTCTTGCATTACATGAGCATGGCAGCATTTAATTCTATGGGTTTTTTTTTTTTTTGACCAAAGTTTGGATTTTTTAAAACATAGCCACTTACTTCCTTTACTTTTTGTTTATTTACCTGTTTTTTGAAAGGGATAGAGATTCTCATGTTATTTTTTGTTTCTGTGCCAATTTTTTTTTTTTTTTTTTTTCCTGGCTTTGTTCCTAGTCCTTTCCATCAGGCATTCTTACTTTTCTTAGTAAAAGAGTATGTTCATTCCATCTGAACATAAGGTCTCTTTTTCCTTCTGTTTGTTTGTTTTTGAGATGGGGGTCTCATTCAGGTATCACCCAGGCTGGACTGCAGTGGTGTGATCACAGCTCACTGCAGCCTCCACCTTCCAGGGTCAAGCAATCCTCCTGACTCAGCCTCCCAAAGATCTCGGACCACAGGCACATGCCACCACGTCCAAAAGGCAGAATCTCAGCAATTTTGCCTTTTTGTTTCTTTGTTCTATTGATTCATTCAACAAATAGTACTGAGTGCTTTGCGTTAAGCATTGGGGCTGACTTCAGACAAGGTGTCTGCTCTCAGAGATTTAGGTTTTCTGTATGTGATCCTTGTGTGGGGGCTACTGGGAAGCAGGTCTCACAACCCAGTGTGGCCAGTGCAGTCTTGGAGAGGGAGTAGTTGGGGGACTGGGTGTCTAGAGCTGGGGTATATGCTGCCTGGGGCTCTGTGGTGGTTTGTCAGAAGAAGTAGTGACTGAGTGGACACTTGAAGATAAGTAGGCTAGCCAGACATAGGCAAACGTGGTGGAACAGAGCAGGGAGAAAAGGAGGAAGGAGTCAATAACTGAAAAAGTGCCATTTGCGGGTGTAAGACCCCACCCCAGCCCCCAAGAAGGAGCTCTTGGTGTGTCTGGATCACATGGGAGTGCAGGTGAATGTGGAGGTGAGTGGATCTGGTGAGTGACGGTGAAATGAATGAGACTGGATGGAGAGAGGCAAGCCAGATCGAACCAGTCTGGTGGTTCAGCCAGGTGGAGCAACTGGGACAACCCATGGAGGCAGTGGAGAGACACAAAAATGAGTCTCAGCTTCAGGGCAGGGTGTTGAGATGCTCCCTAAAGCCACTCCCTGCTTAGGGAGGTTCTTTCCTCATCTTCTCTAGGTGACTGATAACCTTCTGTTAGACCTGAAAGCGAAATTGGTTTCATCTGTCAAGTTCAGTTTCTGACATTAGGTGGATTCCTCATTATTATCCAGAGCCCAGAGTCAGTTGTCCTTGGCTCTTTGGCTTTTGGGCTGTGATTCACCTGAGCCAATGTATGCTGGAATTCTACACTAATTTGGAAGCTCCTATGAACCTTGGTGAGAGGGTCTAGCCTATTTGTATTGCTTTTAGATCCTTCTGCAAAATGTTCTGGCTCTTCATTTAATGAAAGTTGCCTTTCCTATTTTAGATCATCATTAAGATTCTCATTGATCACTTTGCTGTGTCTGTAAAAGGGGAGATGTAGGGAATGCGCACAGACACTGGGCAAAAGGAAAGAAGAGGCATGTAATGTGTCCCTTGCCTTCAGAGTGGAGAGTTTGGAGGTTGAATGGAGACAGAGGGACAGTTTCCTTAGCAAGAGTTGTGGGATGTAGTCTAATACCTGAGGAAGATTGTGGGTTTGTCTCAAGCCTGTTGTTATTTTTGGAGGGACTGTTGCAGCATCACAGATAAGCACTATTTATCATAAAAAGGAAAGCCAAGGCCAGGTGCAGTGGCTCATGCCTGTAATCCTAGTACTTTGGGAGGCTGAGGCAGGAGGATTGCTTGAGCCCAGGAGTTCGAGACCAGCCTGGGCAACATAGGGAGACCTTCTCTCTGCAAATAATAATAAAAAAAACTAGCTGGATGTGGTGGCATGTGCCTGTGGTCCGAGCTATTTGGGAGGCTGAGTCAGGAGGATTGCTTGACCCTGGGAGGTGGAGGCTGCAGTGAGCTGTGATCACACCACTGCACTCCAGCCTGGGTGATACCTGAATGAGACCCCCATCTCAAAAACAAACAAACAAAAACAAACAAAAGGAAAAACAGACCTTATGTTCTGATGGAATGAACATACTCTTTTACTAAGAAAAGTAAGAAAAAAAATGGTTGTCACTTTACAATGATCATCATGAGCAAACTTAGCCAGTGTTTTATGTCCCCAGCACACAGTAGGTGCTTAGGGTAAATTCAGTGAGCAAATAAAGACGTGAAGAGTTCTGTGGCAGATGCCTTCCTACATGGGGATTTGCCAGTAAGCTGGCTGCACCATCTTGGCTCCCTGTCTGCCAAAGACCCCGGTCCCTGGGAGGATTCAGAGGGTGGCTTAGAGTGGGACAATGTGTGGCCAGACATCATGGGCTTGTCTTGGGTATGTAGACAGTGACATGTGCCTGATGACATGGCATCTTATCCCCAACAAATGCAGATCCCTGCTCTCCAGAGAAGGCCAAGGACACATGCTCCTGTTCCAAAGAAAGGGTCACTTTGCATCACTGACATCACCTTCTTCCTTCATAGCAAACTCCAGCTCTGGGTGCAGGGTGTTATCTGTTGGCCTTTCCCTCTATGTAGCACACATCACACTCACATATATATTCTCTTTCTTTTTTGTGCATTTGTGCCTATGCGCCTAGATGCCTTTCTCATTCTTATGTGCCAGGTTCTGTGTTGACTGTTATTTCATCCTCACAGTGAGCTCATGAGAGAGGTGCAGTTAGAATACCTGTTTCCCCAACACAAAAGCTGGGGCCAAGGTCACCCAGCAAGCATGTGGCAGAGTCAGGATTTGAACCCAGGCCTGCCTGCCTCAGTTGCTTTAGCTCTACTGTTCTACCCTTGTGAGAATCAGAAAAGGAAAGCCAACCAGGAAGGAAGCAGGGAGAAGAAAGCCTACAGCGTCCGAGTCCCTGTGTGCTACGTGGCAGCTTCTAAGCTCTTTAAAGGGTGAAAGCCGTGTGTCCATTTCCTCACCATGTGGTTGGTGGGCTGGACTGGACCCATTTCCAGGGCAACCTGGGCCCACTCCTCTCTCCCTAAGAGACTCTTCCCATTTCCCAGAAATTTGCAAGAAGGACTAACCACTTGGGCAGGAAGGGCAAAGGTTAAGTACTTCTTTAGGGTTCAATCCTGGTAGTGCAGGGGAGTAAAAACAAATTGTAGAAGGAAATTGCATCTAACTGGTGATGATGTACATAGTATCGTTTTCTTCCTTAGACTATTGATATCAGATTATTTCATTAGGGATCAAGGAGAGCTATTTATAAGGCTGTTGTGTCTCAGGGCAAGAGGTGACCAAATCTTGAGTTGTAAATATATATGGCCCTTCCACATCATCATTTCACAAAATAGAAATCTAGAGAACATACATAAAAATGCAGAAGCTGAAGGATTTCCAAATAAAGGACTGCGAGGAGTCTGGAAGCAGTTCCGTGTACAGGGCATCCTTGGGGTCCCCCTTGGGAGGAGCTGTTGGGTAGTGAGAGGAGCATGCACAGCTAGCAGGCCTCCTTGGTACAGCTGCCTGGTGTGCAGTTCCCTTACACACATGGCTGAGCCCGGCTCCCTCTGGTGATACAGACCAGATTGCTCGGCATAGCTTTATCCTGATGCAGTCAAGGGAAATTAGTCAACTGCAAGCTTGGATGATGCCACTAACAAGCTGGCTGGGATTCAGAAGAGTGGATTCCTCCACTGAGGCCATAGCACACACAGTCATGGCAAGCATGGTTTTGATTACTGCACATGTACCTCCCTGATGAGGTCAAGAACTCCTTGGTCTTCTTGACTTTTAAATCCCCTCTGGAGCCCCCACAAGTATAGACTTTTATATTAGCAAGGCAGTTTCAGGTCTGTTGCCTCACTCAGTTTCTGCAGGGGCCCCCAGAGGGAGACTAGAAGGTAAATTAGTATCTTCTTATGCATAAGATTCTGGGATCAGAGTGGCTTAGCAACTTCCCCAAGGCCACACAGTGAGTACATAGTAGAGACAGGACTTGGACCCAAGTGACCTGACTCCCAGCTCAAACTGTACAACCCCAGGAATCAACTTTGAGAGTGTGTATTAGGTAGCATGTCAATGAAGTGATTCAGTTTACCTGCAAAATGGAAGAATGAGAGGAAGTAAAACCATGGTGGGAACCTCAGGAAAGTTTTGGGCTCTAGGTTACAGAACAGGTGAGGAAAGGTTGGTTCAGCATACAAACATCTGATAATGGCATGTAAGAAACCTGGAGGAGGGTGGCTGCAGCTTTTACACAGTAGCTCCATGTTGTCTTCGGGAGCCCACACTGGCTCCATCTTCCTGCTCTGTCTTCCTTGGGCTTTGCATTCCATTCTTTGTCTTGTAACCTCATAGTTGCAAAATGGCTGCAGCACTTCCACAATAGCATCCCAAGCAGGAAGAAAAGAGTGGATATAGGTGAGTTTTCCCTTAATGGCAGGAAAACATTTCATTGAATCTGCCCATCAAACTTTTCCTTATGTCATGATCATTTGCCCCTAACTGCAAGGCAGGCTATGAGAGGTTGTGTCCAACAGAGGGGAACTGGATGTCTGTGCCTGGCTAAGACCCTCTGTGGTTCAGGCCTTAGAAATCAGTGTACTGTCACCCTAAACCAAATGAGTCAGCAAGGGAAGTGAAGGAGAAGGGAATGGCTGTTTTCTCAGCAACTTCCAGGGTCAGTCCAACAGAGATTGAGAGTTTTGGAGGAGTTTTCCTTCATATTGAACTGTGCAGTTGCTTCTTGGATCCTGAGATGATGTTCTGTTTGCTGACTAAAAGTCATACTTCCATTTCTTAATGGCTAATGTCATAAATATATTTTTTTCTCCATGCCTTGTTAGAGGATATTTAAGCCCTCAAACCATTGGGATATTTTTTCAAATGCTCTTTATATGACTAAAAGCAAAGATGAAAGGGCACAAGGCTGACTGATGGGGAGATCTGGAGGTTTGGGGGCCAGAGAGGATGAGTTGGGGGCATTGAGGTCCTGTTGTCAGTGGCTGTGAGGTCAGACTGCCTGGATTTGAATCTGGACTCCACCACCCTCATTTACTCTCTGGTGTCTTTGGGCAAGTCGATCATTTTTGCCGTGCCTCAGTTTCCCCATCTGTAAAGGGAGAGTGATTGGAGGTGCTTGCCAAATGATGCTAAGATAACCTGCAGATGAAGTTTACCTGCTGCCTGGATGCAGTAAGTGCTCAATAACAGTTAATTGCCAAGGTCAGTATGATCACCACTCCTGCTTGCTTAGTGAGGCTCTCTCCATGGGAAACCTGATGCATCCCAGTTGTTCTTGAGCAGCTTTAGGTCTAGCCCCTCTTTGACCTGTCCCTGCAGTGTATCCAGAGGGATTTCTCAAGCTCATCTCTTTATTTCACTCACTCCCTAGCTCATAGCCCTGCATGGTCCTCGCTGACTTTAGTTTTAAAGCGCAAACTCCCTAGGCCAACTTTGCACAAGAGTTAGCTGGGTCTGGGAGAGATGGTTCTGTTCTCTTCCCTCAGGAGCTCCGGGCCTCTCTGACTGCTAAAGTAGATATACCATGACACTGTCATCAATCAGATGGTCCTCAAGCACCTACTGTGGGTCCAGCCCTGTGCTTGTTGCAGAAAATACACTGAAGGACCAGGCATGGGCCCTAATGGTGTCATTCCACTTTGTGGTGGGGAATCTGGTCAACAGATAATTAGAATTTACAGGGATTATATAGAAGAGGGACCTAACCCGGTGCCTAGCCTGCACCAGAGGCTGCTTCCCAGAGGAGGTGGGAATAATCTGACCTAGGAGGTGAACAGGAGTCAGCCAGAGAGAAGAGGTGCCAGAGTGAGAGCTCAAAGCAAGGGTCCCAGCATTGGAGGGCCTGAAGGAAAAGAGGAGACATGTCAGAGGACAGCAGGGAATAATGGCTGGCCAGGACAAGTTTTAGGGGAAGGCTGATGAGTAAAGATGCTAGAGTGTCAGCAGGACCAAGGGTCCAGAGCCTTGTAAAGCCTTGGGAACATTCATCTGCACAGCAATGGGAGCTGTAAATGGGATTGACAGGAGGCAACATGATCAGATGTGTAAGGACCAGCCTCCCTGCAGGGCAGAGAAGCAGGCTTGCTGAGAGAAATTAAGATGAGACTACTCACATTTTTGCTACCTGGTTGTGAGCTTTGGGCAAAAAAAAAAGGGAGGGAGGTCCTATTCTGGATATTCTGGGATTGAAGTGATGGGAGTGCTGGTGTTGACAATGTATGGGAAATTGTGCATGGACAGTGCCCTGATCAGCACCCACATACCCTTGCAGAGTGACCAGGGAACATCAAGGCTTATTCTGTCCCCACTCATGTGTAAGCCACATATGTGTCCCTTGGTTCCATGAACCCAAAGACAGTAGCTGGAGCTGTATCCACGCAACTCTGGGATGCTCTTCAGCTCCCACCAGGACCATGGGCTGTTAACCATGCTCAGGGAACTGCCAGTGTTTGGAGGCAACCCCAAAGAATGGTCAGTTAAAAGGGTGCACCCTGAACCCTGCCATCTACCAGCATGTGCTCTAGAAGTTTCTCCTTCAGTCTGTAGCACATAATCATAGTTGTCTAGAGGGACACCCATGGGAGAGTTCACCTTCTGTGAACAAATGGAGCCTGTGATTGTGCTGCTTTTTGGGTGCGTATCTCCTTAAATTATTAAGAAGTACCCTTCAATTCCTTAATTAAGTGTTCCTTCTTGATTCTTTTCCTTTGCAGTATAATGAGGAGCTTCACTATGTGGAACCTTGCCTGAATGGAACTTTGGTGCAAGCCGACAGGACAAACAAAGAGGTAGGGGCAGCTGCGGGGAGCATTCCAGTCATGGTACACCCCTGTCTCCCTCATAGTGATTGTTTTACAATAAATCTGTCTTATTGAATGCACTGCCTTTTCATTGAGGCCCTTGGAGCCCCCATGTGTAGAATATTTATGAAGAGGCACAAAGAAAATCATGGCACTAAAATAATTACATTGAATTCAGAGGCTTACTAGTTCTGAAACAGTTGCATCCACTTTTTGTCGTTGTACTCTAATAAACACAGTGCTATGGTGTGCTTGATGCTTACTTTGACACTCTTAAAAGAATATGGCTCTTGCTGAGATTTCAAAGAAAATTGAACCCACTTGTTATTTCCCTTGTCCTTCTCACAGTTGATTAAATGGTCATTGGTATAACTGTTGGGGTAACTTGCCTGCTATTAAAGGTAAGCCTTACAAGGATAGGAATGCCGTCTGCTCCCTACTGTATCCTCAATGTGCGGAGCATTGCCTGTTCCATCAATATTGTGGAACAAAAGGAAGATATGTTAAAGGAGAATCTTACACAGTGGGATAGAGGTTTTCCCCTCCAGTTTTGGAGTATCCTAGGAAAATTTCTAAAGTAGACTTCTGTAAAATAAATCCTGTTTCCCTTTAGCTACCTTTAAATTTGTCGGTACAGCTACCGCAACCACCACTATACCACCACTGCAGGGCCAGTTGAAAATTTCACTTGAAGGTTTAGCTGTGGCTGCAGCCATGTCACAGCTTCTGGGACTCACAGCTGCCATTGCCATGTTGATTTTCTGTACCTGACACACAGAGCTGCTCTTCCCCTGGACAGCAGACCTGCATGAGGTAGCTGGGGGCAATGGCCAGGGTAGGCTTTTGTGAGGCACATTCTATGTGCTGGAGAAAATCCCCTGGCTCGTACTGTATTGATGCTATCTTAGATGCAAGTAGTAGAAGCACTTAACTTGGGTATCTTTGAGGAAGTGAACAACAGAGGATTGGGAGAAATTCATTCCAGTTGGAACACAAAGTATAAAGTAAAAAATATACTAGAGTTAATAGCTGGGCTTCAGTTTGAGGGGAAAGAAGCACCATGATAAGCTTCATATTTAGGAGGGAGGAACCAAGTACACTGAAGTTCAAAGAACAAGTATAACCTGACAATGCTCATTCATGGTATTGTCTAGGCTAAGGTAAGAAAAGTGACTTAAGTCTATAGCCACATTTTTCTAGAGAATTTCCCGTCGTTTGGCCATTGTGTAGGTGAAGATCTCATCCCTATTCCAATATTGTAATATTGTAATATCCTCCAGAGCCTCAAATAGGTGTTCAATCCTGGTGCTTGCAATGTTAAACAGAACAGACACTTAAATGATCAAAGCCTTCCTTCAGATTGCTTCCCGGAGGAACAAAGGACAGTATGATCTTTGGAAATAGGAAGTTTTATGAATGAAAAAAAATCATTAGAGGAAATGGGCTAATTTTAAATTGTCCTTGAATTTATGGATATTGAAGACTGGAATACTTTTGAATTTAAAAACTAATCTGGACTTCTTATTCTGCCAATATGGAGTAACCATATTCCAATTGGGTCCTCACCTTTATAACTAAGAAGCCCTAGACATAACACAACAAACAAGTATAGGTTGAGTATTCCTTATCTAAAATGGTTGGGACTAGAAGTGTTTCTGATTTTTCAGATTTTGGAATATTTGCATTATGCTTACTGGTTGAGCATCCCTAATCTGAAAATCTGAAATCCAAAATGCTCCAATGAGCATTTCCTTTGGGTATGACCTTTGAGCATTATATTGGTGCTCAAAAAGTTTCAGATTTTGGAGAATTTCATATTTTGGATCTTGGATTTTTGGATTAAAGATGCTTAATCTGTATAAGGAGACTTGAAAAGGAGAAAATGAAATGTCTAGGGGCTTTGGGTCTTAAAGACAAAAGGGAAGTTCCTTGATTTTCCTGTTTGACTCCCATATATCCTGAATAGAGCATTCCAGAATCTTCTCACCTGGACCAACAATAGGCACAGATTTAAAAAAAAAAAAAAATAGTCCCAGAAAATCTTGTTCCTTCTAGCCAAAGGACCACAGAAAATCTTTGTGACAACACTTTTTCTACTCCAGCTGAACATCAATGGAACAACCAATCCTACATGATTTCAGTGGGGCCAAATTAGAAGTTGATCTTTTGCCCCACGCATACCCTCTTGGTCCTTCTCTCACCTAGAACGACTGCTAAGAGAAAAGATGAAATCAGATCCAGAGTCTCATAATATAAAATCCATAATGCCCAGAATGCAATTAAAATGCCAAGAACTGGGAAAATCACAACATGAATGAGAAAAAACAATCAACAGAAGCCAGTATTTACCTGAATTGGATGTTGGAATTACAAAATTGTTTTAACAAGCAATTAGGAATTCTCTTGCAACAAATGAAACAGTAGAAAATCTCTCAAAGAAATAGAAGTTATAAAATAGAGCCAAATGGAAATTATTGAACTGAGAAATACAACCACCAAATAAAAGCTCAGTGATCAGCTCAATAGAGTGAAGATGACAGTAGATAAAATCAGTGAATTTCAGGACAGATCAATAGAAATTACCCAATTTGAACAACAGAGAGAAAATAGACTGGAAAAAAATGAACAGTCTCAGGGACTTGAGGGACAGTAACAAAAGATGTAACATTAATTACATTGAAGTCATAGGAGAGGAGAGAGAGAATGGTACTGAAGAGGTATTTAAAGGTGTATTGTCTGGAAACTCCCCCAAACTGGGTGAAAGGCATAAGCATACATATTCAAGAGGTTATGCAAACTCCAAATAGAATAAACCTATGTAAATCCATGCCAAGACACATAAAAAATATAGACAAGAAAAAAATATTGAAACAGCCAGAGAGAAAGGACACGTTGCTTATATGGAACACGAATTTGAATTACATAGATTTCTCACATGAAATCATGAAGACAAGAGGTAAGTAGCATAGCATTTTTCAAATACTGAAAGAAAAGAACTGCCAACCCAGGATTCTATATCCAGTGAAAATATTTGTCAGGAATGAAGGAGAAATAAAGGCATTCTCAATGAAAGGAAAACTGTAAAACTGTTGCTTGTAAAACCTACCCTTAAATAATGTCTCAAGGGAATTCTCTAAACAGAAAAGAAATAAAAGAAAGCTTGGAAATTCAGAAAGGAGAGAAGAACATTGGAATGAGTAAGAAAATTACAATTAGAGTATCCTAATTGTCAGGCAATTCTTAAATTATGTTTGATAGTTGAAGCAAAACTGTAATACCATCTCATGTGATACCCAATGTTTATGGATGGAATACTTAAGACAATTATATTTTAAAAGTGTGAAGGATAGAGGGACCTAAATAGAAGGTTTCTATACTTAAGTGGAAATGGTAAATACTGATATGAGTAGACAGTAATAAATTACATATTTATATCTTAATACCTAGAGCAACCACTAAGAAAACAATACAGAGAGTTATTCTTAAGTAACTCATATGAAGGTAAGAAATGAGAAACAGAGGAATTAGAAAGAGGATGAATAGGAAAAAAATAAATTGGCAGACTCAAGTTTTAATATATCATTAATCACCTTATGTATTAGTCTGTTCCCACTCTGCTAATAAAGACATACTTGAGACTGGTTAATTTATAAAGAAAAAGAGGTTTAATGGACCCAAGTTCCACATAGCTGGGGAGGCCTCACAATCATGGCGGAAAGCAAAGAAAGAATAAAGGCACGTCTTACATGGCGGCAGGCAAGAGAGCATGTGCAGAGGAACTGCCCTTTATAAAACCATCAGATCTCATGAGATTTGTTCAGTATCATGAGAACAGCATGGGAAAAACCCACCTTCATGATTCAATTAACTCCCTCTGGGTCCTTCCAATGACATGTGGGGATTATGGGAGCTCAAATTCAGGATGAGATTTGGGTGAGACACAACCAAAACATATCACCTGAAATTTAAGTGTTCTGAAGACCACCAATGTAAAGGCAGAGATTGTTTGAGCGGATTAAAAAAAACTCAAAACAAACATGATCCAACCATATGACCATATGATGACTATAAGAAACTCACTTGAGGCCGGGCGCAGTGACTCATGCCTGTAATCTCAGCACTTTGGGAGGCCAAGGTGGGTGAATCACGAGGTCAGGAGATCGAGACCATCCTGGCAGTCATGGTGAAATCCTGTCTCTACTAAAAATACAAAAAATTAGCTGGACGTGGTGGCACATGCCTGTAGTCCCAGCTACTTGGGAGGCTGAGGCAGGAGAATCGCTTGTACCTGGGAGGGGGAGGTTGCAGTGAGCTGAGATTGCACCACTGCACTCCAGCCTGGGCAATAGAGCGAGATCCATCTCAAAAAAAAAAAAAAAAAGGAAAGAAAAGAAACTCACTTGAAATACAATGACAGATATGTTGAAAGTAAAAAAATGGGGAAAATATGTACAATGCTAACATTAATTTTAAAGTAGGAGTGATTATATTAATATCATATAAAGTCTTCTTCAGGGCAAAGAAAATTACTAGAGACAAAGAAAGGGATATTTCATAATGATAAAAGGATCACTCCCATAGAAGAACATTATAATCCTAAGTGTGTTTGGACCAAAATACAATTTCAAAATACACAAAGCAGAAACTGTTAGAGCTGAGGATAGAAATAGACAGATTTACAATTATAGTTGGGACTTGTACTTTCCACAGTTACCAATTGATAGGCTACTGTACAAAAAGTCAGCAAGGATATAGAAGAACTGAACAGCACCATCAACCAGTGAGATTGAAATGACATTTATAGAGCACTCTATCTAGATAACAGGAGAAAACACGTTCTTCTCAAGGACCCATGGAACGTTAAGCAAGATAAAACATATCCTGAGTCATAATAGAAACCTTAAAATTAAATCTTTAAAATTGCAGAATATAATTTTTGATGAAAATGGAATACAACAGGAAATTCATAACAGAAAGATAGCAGAAAAATCCCCAAACACTTAGAAATTAAACAGTATACTACTAAAAAAAATACTTGGGTCAAAGAAGTCTTAAAAGAAATTTTTAAAAAATATAAATCTGAATGAAAACAAAGACTACATATCAAAAGAGGTGGAACAAAGCTATAGCAATGTTGGGGAGAAATTTGTAGCACTATATACTTACATATTTAAGTTCTCTAATATTTGGAGTTTCTACCTCAAGGAATTAGAAAAAATCATGCAAAATAAAACTAAAGCAAGCAGAAGGGAGAAAATAATAAAGAGCCAAAGTCAACTAAATTGAAATAGGAAAACAGTAGAGAAAAATCAGTGACACCAAAAGCTGGTTCTTTAAAAATAAATCAGTAAAACTGATAAACCTCTACCAAGACTGATAAAAATAAAAAGAGAGGGGCAGGCGCAGTGGCTCAAGCCTGTAATCCCAGCACTTTTTGAGGCCGAGGCAGGCGAATCACCTGAGGTCAGGAGTTAGAGACCATCCTGGCCAACATTGTGAAACCCCGTCTCTGCTGAAAATGCAGAAATTAACTGGGTGTGGTGGCGCACCTATAGTCCCAGCTACTCAGGAGGTTGAGGCAGGAGAATCGCTTGAACCCGGGAGGCAGAGGTTGCAGTAAGCTGAGATGGGGCCACTGCGTTCCAGCCTGGCGACAGAGCAAGACTTTGTCTCAAAAAACAAATTTAAAAAAATAAAAATAAAAAAAAGAGGCCGGGCGTGGTGGCTCAAGCCTGTAATCCCAGCACTTTGGGAGGCCAAGACGGGCAGATCACGAGGTCAGGAGATCGAGACCATCCTGGCTAACCCGGTGAAACCCCGTCTCTACTAAAAAATACAAAAAAAACACTAGCCGGGCGAGGTGGCGGGCGCCTGTAGTCCCAGCTACTCGGGAGGCTGAGGCAGGAGAATGGCGTGAACCCAGGAGGCGGAGCTTGCAGTGAGCCGAGATCCGGCCACTGCACTCCAGCCTGGGCGACAGAGCCAGACTCTAAAAAAAAAAAAAAAAAAAAAAGAAGAGAAGACAAATCACCAATATCAGGAATGAAACAAGATATGCCAGTACTGAACCTGCAGTCATTAAAAGGAAAATAAAATACTATTATAAACAGCTTTACACTCGTGAATTAACGACTTAGAAAAAAATCGATCAAATTCTCAAAGCCACAAACTACCAAAATTCAACCAAGATGAAGTAGATAGCTGGAATAATCCTACAACTATTAAAGAAATTGAACTGATAATTTAAAAGCCCCCCTCCCCATAAAAAATCATTTTCGGGTCTGGATGCTTTCACTGGAGAATTCTACCAAACATTTAAAGAAGAATTCATATCAATTTTACACAGTCTCTTCCAGAAAAATAGAAGAGTAAGGAAATCACCCCAGCTCATTTTATGAGGCTAGCATTTCCCTGGCAAACCAAAGATAGTGCAGAAAAAGAACAATATTTCTCAGGAACTTACATGCAAGAATCCTCAACAAAATTTTAGCACTTCAAACCCAATGATGTATACAAACAATAAAATGCTACCTCCAGGATTATTTTAGATATGCAAAGCCAATGTAACATCCATCTCGAATCAATCAATGTAATTTGCTATGTCAGGCTGAAAATGACAACTCATATGATCATATTAATTGACTTAGAAAAAGCATTTGATTAAAAAACCCATTTATAATTTTAAAAATGCAAAACTTCTCAGTGCACTGGGAATGGGAAGTAACTTCTCCAAATTGATAGAGACCATCTACAGAAACCTACAGGTAACATCAAACTTAACAGTGAAAGTTTGAAAGCTTTTCCTCTTAAAATCAGGAACCGGTAAGGATGTCCACACTGACATTCAACAAAGTATAAGTTTTAGGCCGGGAAAAGAAGTAAAAGGCATATGGGTTACAAAGGAATAAATAAAACTTCCTATTTTCAGATAACATGATTGTGTATGTAGAAAATCTCAAAGAATCTACACACACACAAAAATATTATTTTATTTGTAAGACACGGGGTCTTGCTGTGTTGCTCAGGTTGGTCTTGAGCTCCTGGGCTCAAGTGATCCTACTGTCTCCACCTCCCAAAGTGCTGGGATTACAGGTGTGAGCCACCACACTTGGCCTCTTTATATTTCTTACAGTTACATGTGGATCTATGATTACTTCAAAATAAAAAGTATAATTAAAAAAAATCTGAAGTAGGTGAGGAATTCTTGAAGAGAAGCTTTACAAATTAATGTGAACAGTTGTATAATGTGTGTTAGGTTGCTTTAGTTATATAAAAAAGTACTGATTGTGGTTTACTTTCTAATGGCAGGAAGTTTTGATATTCTTACCTTATGGGTCTTTTTATTTGGAGAAAAGCTCAGATGACAAAGCATTTATTTTTTCATTAGTATCTGGGGATATGTTTAAATAATGCTGAGCTTCATTGCTTGAAACTTTAAACCAGTTTCCATTTTTACCATAAATTTAGTGTTAGGTCATATTCATTAGGACTTACTTAATTGCATGTGACAGAGAGTACCTAATTCATGAAAAGCAAAATGGAAATTTACATCAGCTTCCCTAGCACCAAATTCCTGGGGTGGAAAAGTCTGCACCCAAAACCTTACAAACTGGACGTCAGGAGTCATCCCCTCTCTCCAGCTATCTCCTCTAGGTGTCTTCTGTGAACTCTGATTGGTTCTGCTAAATCAGGTGCCCATTCTGGAGCCATGATTGAATCTCAAGGGGTGGGGCAGCCTAGTCAGCAGCCCAGTTCAGGTGCCTGTACCCATGGCTGAGAGGCAGGCCTTTGCTGGGCAGACTTGACTGGTTTTCCAGAAGGAAAATATTCTGGGCAACCATGACAGTGCCTATGAGATAGATGTTCCATGGAAGTATGAATGAATGAATGAATTTGTGTAGAGAAGCCACCTGGGAGCGGATTGTGGTTGAAAAAAGGTTTTTTTTTCACATCACTAGAACATCCACAAAACATTTGAAACAAAAGCATCAAACTCATTACATTGTAATATAATCAGGGCCATCAGAATGAGATTGTGGGTGAAATTATCTGAGTCCAGGGTTGGCAGTTCTCACTGTCTCATTCTGTCTAAACACCCTGCATGGAGCTTTGAGGCCATTTTCTCACATTCTTTGTGTAATGGGGATGGAGAATTATGACCTTCTGTATAAACACAGATAGAACTGGCAGTGTGATCGTCGATGCTAGTCTTCTGTCCAGAGTTAAATGAGTCTGACTAGAATGTGCCAAATCCTTTGGGGTGTTTCATTCTTTAATCAAAACATTCATGTGCATCCTGACAAGTTCTTATGACAGCCAAATACCCAAGATTCTTTCCTGCCCATACCTTTCATATCTTAGGATTGTTTCCCTGGTGGCCACTGCAGTGTTACTTCAAGTTAATGAAAGGGCGTGAAGGGGCTTCTAGAAGGTGACAACTGGGATTATGATGTTGTGCACTGACAGCCAATTCAGGTTTCACAATACTCAGGTGACCCCCTGAGAAGTTAGAAGTAGATTATTTAAATTATAACAGCCTTTGATAAACTCCATTTAAAAATTTTGAGGGCATAGTGAGAGAATCTCGGTGAGTCTTAAAACAGAGGAAAAGGTTAGGGTAAAAGTGCTGGCCTTGATCAGACTGAGTTGTCCTGGAACATAGATTTCCTGAGATTTTGCTTGAAATAGCCCACAGCACACCATCCCTGAAAAGGGGGTCTTAAAATTCTACTGGGTTTTTGGTTTTGTGTTTTAAAGCTATTTACTGTCTGGAGAGAGTTTTGCTTTGCTGTTTTATGTACCAAATAACTGACTTTTTTTTTTTCCTTTAAGGAAAAAGAAACCATGACAAATTGGGTGAGCCTGGAGTTCAAATATAGAATTTGAATGAGTAAACTCTCATCCTAATCTACTTCAGACCTTCTGAACCATTCATTAGACCTTAAAATGAACCTCCTGTGGTCTCTCTTGGGTGATCGCAGGGGAAGGGAGGGAGGAAGGAGAGTGATATGGTTTTTCTCTGATTTTATAATGAAGATGTCCTGAAATCCACTGAATTTCATGACTCTGTTTAAGATTGATTTGTGAATATTTGTTGCAAAATCAGCCCATCTTAGAAACCCGTGTAACTCTCATCTTCTTTGGCAGTTTTGATCTTTTCTTATGGGATCAGAAGTTACTAAAACTCCACAATCGAACAAAAGTACGCGCCAGAGTTGCTGGATTTTCCCCTGTACTTTTCTTTTAGCCTGAGATTTGTCAATGGAGGCACCCTGGATTCTAAAACTTCCTACCTCCTCTGGCCTTATAGGTGTAGAATATACAGTTTGTGAGTGATACTGGGGTGAGGGGTATGTTATGAATCATAAGCAGAAAGTAGCCCTTCTGTACGTGGGCAAATGTTGCCTGCCAAAACGCCTAGGGAGATGAAGTTTGCAGAGAGAACAAATACCTGCTTTTATTCAATTCAAAACTAATAAAAGATAGTAAGAAATATCTCATGACATTTAAAAAGACATTAAAAATAACTTACATAGAGAAAAGTTGAGAACAACCTACATGTAAAGAAATTCTAGATTCAGTATAATTTAACATAATATGACTCTAAATTATAAGAATAAAGTAGGTTTATATATATCACCACAAAAGAGTGACAATCATATATGGTTAGATCAAGAAACAAATATAAATTTCAGAATAGTATGGTTCACGGCTTCTATTTTGTTTGCTTAAAGACAGAAAGAAGGAGAGGAGAGGAGGGAAGGACAGTGGAGGGGAGGGGAGGAGAGGAGAGGAAAGAAGGGACGGAAGAATAAAGGAACAGAGGGAGGGAAGGAAGATGAAGGATTCAGGAGGTACACTTGATATATTTTGAACTGTTAGAATGTCTTTACAATGAATCCCAAATCCTTTCACAATCATAAATAAAATATTTTAAATAAGTAGTTTCTTAATATTGAAATTAACAAAAATATTTAAAAGAAACGATTTTTTGTGGGTCTGTAAATACCAGTTGTTTCCCTGTGATTGTGAAGATATAACTTCTGCTGATTTCCAGGTAGGTTTTCCCCTTTGCACATGAGCTGATTTGTGCTTACCCCTTGATAAGCACAGGTAAGAGATAAACAGCTACATTTTAAATCCATATCACCTTACTGATTTAAATAAATTATAATGTAGCTATCTCACAGTGATTCAGATGATGCATAATGAAAAGTAATTCCCAATTCCTGTGTAGTAGCTTTGTAGATTTAAGGTTACACAAATGATCTAGGGACTGTTTCTATGTAAGATGTAGTGCAGAAACTATGCTCAATTCTTTTTTATCTTGTACTATATACTTATATCAATTTGATGAAATTCATTTGTTTGAAAATAGCCGAGATACTACTGGGGAACTAACAAGATTAGCCAATATATGCCAATAAATTGTTTGGATTAAAACCATTAATATGATACAAACATTTTTCATTAATTTCCACTTCATTATAGTGTGCTAATTGTGAATTCCTTGTATGAGCCTAGATGTTAGCAAAATTTTTTGTTAAGGGCTTGATAGTAAATATTCTAGGTTTCATGGGCCATATAATTTCTGCTCTAACTACTCAGCTTCACAATTATAGCATGAAGGCAGCCATGGGTAATACGTAAATCAGTGGGCATGGTTATGTTCCAGTAAAACTTTATTTAAAAAAATAGGTGGCAGGCAAAATATGGCCTATGAGTCTTAGTTTGCCAATCCCTGGTCTAGACTGTGGACAAGACTAGGAGAAGTCTGTTATTAAATAAATAACATACATTAACATCAGGTTAAAATCTTTCTGAAAGGTGAACATGGGAATTGGTAGTTGACAGCATGACTAGATTGGGTAATATTCCTTTACTCTTCTCATTTCAACTCTTTTGGCAAATGAGGATTTGGGCTGGATCTTTCCTTAGACTGTCTTTCTACCTTGAATAAACTTACCAATTAACCAATTTCTGATTTCTCTGTTCATCAGTATTTAATTGGAGGGCAAGAAGACTTGGATATATGTTGTAAATAGAGGTAGAGATAAGAAATAATATCAGTAGTAAATATAGCATTTTGCAATTTAGAAAATACTTCCTATTGGATTCTCATGATTATTACCAGTGTCATTTCCAATCTTTACACCTGAGGTCCTGGGCCCAGATGTATTTGTTGGCTGAGTTGACAGGTGATTGGGTAGATGGAGAAGCTGAGAGAGTTTAAGAGACACATGCAGGTATACACAATCAGTAAGTGCCCAACCACATCATGAATACTCACTCATCTGAAGATGTCAAATACTATCCTATTATCTTCACTATCTGAGCAGGTAGAGTTACCTTTGTGGCATGGTTCAACCCCACATCATTCTTCTAAAGTCTTATCCTATAGAGTAAATTCTAATTCAGATTTGTGTTTTGAAGGAGTATCAATGAATATGATGTGTTGGGACATTTATGTGATAATGTATCCTTATGGAGCTGTGATGCCCATCTTAGTAGAAAGGGCACAACTGCTTATTTGTATGAAGTGTGAAGTGAAGACTAATACAATCGTGAGTTCGTCCTTTATTTCTACCCATCTGGGAATCTCTCGAGGTTGTTTTATCTTGGAATTCTCTGTGGCTGTACATAGGTCTGCTGAAAGCTCTGTGTGTGTGTGTGTGTGTGTGTGTGTGTGAGATTGTGGATATGGATAGGTGTCCATACTCCTTGGTTCTGCCACTTAGCCAAGGAGGCTAATGAAGTGAAAAGCTGGCTTACTGTGGCCTGGCAGTGACCTGGTGGTTGTGCCCCTGCTGTTTCTCCCCAGTTCCTACCAAGGAGATGCTATGGAGACTGAGACTGCTGCTTGTAAACCTTGTCCTCTGGGCCCCCTGCTTTCAGTGCCCATGCCTTTCTTTGCCTGTGACAACCGCTTGGGTCCCAGCAGCACTCATGCCTCACCTGAGCATCCTGTTGACCACATAGCCTGCCCTCTTCCTGAGGCTTCTTCCCTGGTACCCTGTCTTGATATCATTTTTTTGGAGCTTTGGGGTAGCATTAGTGAAACAGAGGTAGATATAAGAAATAATATCAATAATAAACATAGCACTAAAACTGATTCGGTTGATTTGAAACTGATCAAATCCTGAGACTCAGGGGAGTAGTATGTTCCCAGATACACTTATACCTTGTCATACATGTTCACACCTCACATACCCAGAACTCACTCATCCATTCACTACTTGGACTACTACAGAGGAGCAAAGCCATTTACTCTATATAAGGCTCCTTGAATGCTCACTCAGAGCCCATTTACTCTTGGCACACAATTTTAACCAATTTGGCTATTAACTATGAAGGGAAAGCAATTAGGTGAGGAGGGAGGGGGAAGAAGTATCCAGAGACAGCTTTCTCTTTCAGCACTCCTCATCCGAGGAATGGTGCCACCCTGGATCCAGATCCCAAAACCTACACCTACAAGCCATTTTAGGTCCCTTCTTCAGTCTCCAAGTCCATTGATTCTCCCTCCCCAGTAATCTCCAGTCTCCTCCACATCTCTAGTCTAGCTGGACCTCCACAGTTACTGTCATCATTGTCTTCTCTCAGCATCTCAGCTCTAGCCTTGGTGCAGAGTTCCATCCTGCTGGTCCTGACCTCCA
This sequence comes from Mandrillus leucophaeus, assembly GCF_000951045.1. Lineage (NCBI taxonomy): Eukaryota > Metazoa > Chordata > Mammalia > Primates > Cercopithecidae > Mandrillus > Mandrillus leucophaeus. The sequence continues at coordinate 500,250 of NW_012103098.1, read as the reverse complement.
GTGCATGTGCTTCCACATGAAGCAGATAGGCCTGGGGAAGCACAGCTGCTTAGAGGACTTCCCTGCTTGCATTTCTTCATCACATTCCCCTTGTTGTTAGCACAATGGCAAACTCCCTATTAGTACCTAGAAGGGGATACGTCCCTGTTTGCCTAGGGGTTAGTCTCCATATGTGTGGGCTCTCAAGGACTAGTTAGTAAAAAACACTGCCTTTCACTCTCAGAAGCATCCCAGCTTGGATGGTTGGATCATTGGGCCCCCTCGTCAAGCCCTGCATGATGTGCCTTTTGCATGTGCGTTCTCATCTCTTGCTAGTATGACCTCTTCCCAGCCCTGGTCTCCACCAGCTTTCTCTTCCTGTTTCCTGATCCAGCCAAATAAAAATTCCTCTATTCTTGACTTCGTCTTGCATCCTCTTAAAACCAGGTCATTGCACGTGTTCTTTTCCCGTGTCTGGAACACGCTGTTTCTCTCCTTCCTGTTCTCCCACACTCCTACTTTGCCTAGTTAACTCTCATTTTCTGATCTCAGATAAAATAACATTCCCTTTAGAAATCTTCCGTTCCCGCCTAACAAGGGGCTCAGTGGCCCCTGTGGTCTACCCATGAGGCCACATGTGACCTGGTTTCTCACTGCCCTCCCCACCGGCCAGCATCTCATGGACAACATTGTGGTCACCACTGTCTCCATGGCACACAGCATAGGGCCAGGCTCTCTCTATATAGAATTGAATGAGGGAAGAAAGAAGCACATCCCAGCCAATCAGTCTCCTGGCCAACCTCATCCCCTACTCCAAAGTTTTCCCTTTCCACCTGAGGTGAAATCTAACCTTCTTTCATTCGGGTGAGGCCTTCTTTCATTAGGATTAGGCCTTTTTTCATTAGGGGTGAGGCCTTCTTTCATTAGGATGAGGCCTTTCTACCTCTCTCTCTACTAGCCAGTCCATGATCTTTTCCTACTCTGGGCGCCCCACACCCTTTCCCACCTCCTTAGGGCCTCAGCACCTTGTGAGGTCGCAGCTGCAAGGTTATCTTCCCTGTCTCCCCTTCTCCATATCACCTTGCCCTGATTCTTGGGAGCCCTTAGAAGAGGCATTTCTTTCTTTCTTTTTTTTCCACTTGCTCCTTGACCTCTCTCTCCCATCTTCACCCCAACCTGAAAGTCTCAGTGGGCACTTGTACTCCTGTGTTTTCTCTGCTGCATCTGTTAAAAGGGTGTCTAGCCCATTGAATGGGCTTAAGTATTACTGACCACATAGGTAAGTGAATGAATAAGGAAATATTAGATTTCTTTTCCTGCTATAGTTTAAAATGGTCTTGAGGGTAAAAGGAAGAGTAATGGGTGGGAAGACTGACAGCTGAAAGAGTAGGAGCTGATAGTCTGGTGTTTGGGGAAAAGGAGAAAAATAAAACTATAGATAAAACAACCAAGAAAACTCAGAACCCTAGATCCCGAGTTGTCTAGGGTTTTGCTGTGTTATAGCAACACACATATATCCCATTGCAGTTACTGTTCAGCACGACAATTTTTAGTCTTTGGGGTGAATTTAAATTCTCATCAGTAGTCTCTGTTTTGGTGGGAGAAGGTAATTTTAGAAATGGAAATGACTGATGGTTAAGATTTAGGTTACTACAGCTTTGAGTCCTAGCCATGGTGACCAGTCGTGGGCACTGGTTGTGTCACATCACACCCCGGTGAGCTGCCCTCTCCCATCTCTAGAGCGAGGATCAATACCACCTGGGGGCCAGGTGCGGTGGCTTGCGCCTGTAATCACAGCACTTTGAGATGCTAAAGTGGGCGGATCACTGGAGGTCAGGAGTTTGAGACCAGCCTGGTCAACATGGTGAAACCCTATCCCTACTAAAAAAAAAATACAAAACAACAACAACAACAAAAAACGATGGACTTGGTGATGCGTGTCTCTAATTTCAGCTACTTAGGCGGCTGAGGCAGGAGAGTTGCTTGAACCTGGAAGGCGGAGGTTGCAGTGAGCCGAGATCGTGCCACCACACTCCAGCCTGGGCAACAGAGTGAGACTCCATCACACACACACACACACACACACACACACACAAAACAGAAAAAAATCTACCTTGGCTTCAGATACATGTCCCAGTGGGACTCTGTTATTAAAGGGGATAACAGCTTTTAGAACATTTTGCCCAGTGCCCAGCATCTTAACAAATGTAATTATTTGCTTAAGTAATAATGATGATGAATGCTTTATTGAGAGGTGTTTACATCCCAGATGGTTCGCATACAGAAAGACAGAGGATATAAAGGATACAGTGCAGTATCAGAACAAGCCTTTCCCAGGACATCTCTCCCAGGAAGATGAGTCCTTCTGTAGGGAGCTCTCATGTGCATACCTTACTACCAAGTCCTCTACCTTTCAACATTTTTAATGGAAACACCCAAACCATCAAGTTAGAATGTCCTGTTCATGATTTCACAAATATTTAGCTAATGATAATGGGGATTTTAGAATATGGCACAGAAACAGGTCCACACTTTGATTCACGCTCATATCCTTGGCCATTAGTCAACATAGTCTCTGGGTAAAATGTGAGAAATTACCCAGAGTACCTGGACCACTCTGCAGACCACTCCTGAGACATGTTAGCAAAACACCGTTTGTGAAGCTCTGGGTTTTCGTGGCCAGCATCTAATGTCCAAAGAATTCTGGTTTTATACTAAAATTGATGTTATTTTTATGGCAGGTGACAATAATAGGAAGATATGAAAGAAAATGCAACTAGCAAGAGGTCTCACCATGCATTTTAAAATCGCGCCCTACTGAGTTGCTTGCAGGTGTGGCCCCCTTGGCTGTTCTATTTATAACTGACTGGAACATTGCGAATGTGATCAGGATAACAGGAATACAGTCGTGCCGTCCCCTTACGCTCAGGTTGCCACTCCTGACTTTCCAAAGCCTCATCTTATCTTGCCTTTCATTTGTTCATCACATACTCTGAGGGAGAGGAAATCAAACCCTTGGATCTTATATTTTATATTAGATGAAATGAATCCAGAAAGACTTGCTCCGAATAAAAAGCTACTTAGAGAAACCATATTAAATTGCTATTTTTGTAGATCAAAAAATGGTCAAATGTCAGCAATTTCATGTGAATACAGCCTGACAACTCCGTGTTTCTATTAGGTGTCACTATGGTCAGGCCCTTTAATTGGACAGTGACCTCAGGTGTAACACATTAACCCACATGCTCCCCAATTTGTATTGTGAATTCCATTAATAGGGAGCTGAGCATGAGCATACATGAGTTTCTGTTTTTTCTTGCCTGTGCTTCACGTAAATAAATAAAATAAGTAATTAATAAGGGGAGGGGGAGAAAAACAACTCTGGTAGGCAAAACAATGGGCTTTCACATGCAGATTACCCCATCAGTGTGGGAAAGCAGCCTTGTTTCCTGCCCTCGAACTTTAATTATTTCTGCGGATTAAACCGTTGCTTTTGCCAAACCTGGTTAAAATGAGCTTTGAGAAATCACTGAAGCTTTTAGTGCCGCGTGGCTTCACTCTGCTCGTTCCTTAGGTGTGGGTCTCCGTGCCAGGACATCTGAGCCTGCCAGGCACACGGGCAGACCCTTGGGGTAGAAGGTGGGTGGCTGCCAGGGTCTCTGCCTCAGCTGTGATCACTGAGCCTGGGGAGGACCATCCAGATGCCAGGCCCTGTGTTCTGCTGGCCAAGGACGCTGGCGGCATAAGTCTGCTGGCACAACTTGTGCACGGCCCCAGAGTTTTCATTTTTTTGCCTGAAACACTTTTGGACTGGAGGTTGGAGCTGAAGGCATTTCCCAGGAAGGAGCTGTTGTCTTGCCCGAACGTTGCCAGTTCTGCGGTTTCAAGCAGTGTTCGACTCACCTTCGTGGGGTCGGGGGAGGTGAAATGGCTTGGGTAGAAGGTCTGAAAAATAGTGGAAGACACCTCTGGCAGCTTTCCTCCCACCAGCCTAAACCCTCTGAGTTTCCCTCACTCTGGGTCATGTTACTAATTCAGGAGCAGTCTCTTCTCCATTAAATTCATCCACTGCACAAAGCAGAAGGTATTTCTGCTTGTGTAACTGCCTCTTTCTTATCCTTAGAGGGAGAAGATGATCCTCCATCAGTAACACTTAAAAGATTAGCCTTGAGTCTAGCAGCTTTTGTGGGTATTTGCTACAAACTCTTGCTGGGTCAAGCTGGATTGACTTCATTGAACAGCCAGCTGGGTCTTGCAGGAGAACATGCGGCACAGATCAGTATGCCCCGGTTGGAGCTGAGTTCTCATTAACATTCCACTCGGGGGTCAGAAGCCGAGTTACTGGCTTCTCCTCAAGGACCACTTTGGGGATCTGCAGATTGCTGAGTAACCAAGATAATGTGGTGTGCTGTGAGGCACTGAGGGAGCTGACTTATATAGAGAGCCTCCTGCTGTACTTGTTTTTGGCTTTTCTTCCTCCCCAGTTGTGATGAGCTTCCTGCGCTCTGGCTTCATTATGTGAGCGTCTAATGAGCCGGGAGTGGAAACTGTGGGAGGGAGCAAACATTTCACCAGTGCAGCCCGGACCTAGCTTCTGGAGCCATCCCTGTCATTACACTCCCTGAACCTGCACTTGAGCTTGTTGCCCAGACATTTCTTCACTTTCGATTCACTTTCATGGATATCAAATGTTTTGTTTTGGGTTTTCTCGTGACGTCCGGATCATGTGCCCAAAGTCTTGCAGTCGGAATCGTGTGATCCAGAGTGGCTAACCAAGACCACACTCTTGCCACATTTCCATTGTTAGACACATTATGTTGGAGGAGACTTGGTCGACATTTGACTATGTGTTTTGACTTATTTACTTTCTGAAATCCCGTTCTGGTTATCAAGGTGGTGGATGACCAAAACTTGGCTGGGCCTAAGAATCTTAAAGACAACATTATTTTGTTTTGGTTTTCTTTGTAGAGATAGTATCTCACTGTGTCATTCAGGCTGGAGTGCGGTGTCATGATCATAGCTCACTACAGACTCAAAGTCCTAGTCTCAAGGGATCCTCCTGCCTCAGTCAGTCTCCTGAGTAGTTAGGACTACAGGTGTTTGCCACCACTCCAGGGTAATTTTTGGATTTTTTATAGAAATGGAGTCTTGCTATATTGCCCAAGCTGGTCTCTAACTCCTGGGCTCAAGTGATCCTCATGCCTCAGTCTCCCTAAGTGCTGGGATTACAGGCATGAGCCACCATGCCCTGGACACGATTTTTAAAAGTATAATTCCTGGGCCCACCCAAAGCCTACTAGATCAGAACCTCTCAGCCTGGAGGCCTAGGATGTTTTTTAACAAGCTTCCAAAGGAATCAGTCTGTTGCAGTCTGTCCACCAACGTACTATTAGACACTATTGGGATCTAGCACAACCCCAAGTCTTATACCCCAGTCACCTGTAAGAAATTCTAGCAATTCTGCTTGAATTTGTTTGAATGTCATTACATGAAACTTCATGAGCATGTGCTTTTGGAGTCTGATTTAAATGTTTGACTCGTTTTTGGAGTTAAAATATTAAATAATTTCATGGTATGATTTACCTTCTAAACACGTTTAGATGTCAAACATGATGTTTGACACTGGCTAATTTTAATAGCTAGCACGTCAAACTAATAGTTGTGAAAGACTGTGTGCCCAGTTACCAGTTAAAGAAAAACAATACCATTTTCTTAGTTAAGCCTTTAAGGACACTGGGAAATAAAACCAGGCACTGATAAACAATGGTAGGCATTTATGTAGAGAAAAAAGCGTCCACAAATGCACACAGTCCTCCACCACAGTGCCTGATTCCTGTCCCTGTGTCTGCACCAAGCCATAGTTGCCATCAGGACTGGCTACATAATTTTCAAGATCCAGTACAAAATAAAAATGCAGGGCTTCTTGTCCAAAAATTATTATGAACTTCTAGATGGCCAACAGCAAGGCCAGGCATGATGGCTCATGCCTGTAATCCTAGCATTTTGGGAGGCCGAGGCAGGCGGATCACCTGAGGTCAGGAGTTAGAGACCAGCCTGGCCAACATGGCGAAACCCCATCTCTACAAACAATACGAAAATTAGCTGGGCATGGTGGCGAGCACCTGTAGTCCCAGCTACTCAGGAGGCTGAGGCAGGAGAATCACTTGTACCTGGGAGGTGGAGGTTGCAGTGAGCCGAGATCACACCACTGCAGTCCAGCCTGGGCAACAGAGCAAGATTCTGTCTCAAAAAAAAAAAAAAAAGAAAAAAAAGGTAGCAACAGCAGAGCATTAAACCAAGGGCAGAGGCTTCTGAGCACAGAGCATGTGTGATTATATAGGTCACACACCCATGAAGCTAACCCTGGATTTGGACTCAAGTTTCTTAGCTCTGACAATAAATATGTTCTCTTTTCTACCTGTTTGTGGGATGCCTTCAAAAGAGTACTGACATAATAAAAGAGTCCTGAATTATGATAGAGGTTTTTGAAGTAAGGAGACTGAATTTTAGGGCAGCCTGTCTTTACTGTTTTTTAAACCAGCATTCAATTTATTTCCACTTCATGTGCAATGATGTGAAAGTTTTATCTGACCGCTGGAAGAGGCAACTTCTTTACTCACACTCCTCACGTTTCAGAAAGGACCTGGAATGGGACCCTTTCAGACACACCCACTTCATAATCTTCAATTCCAAACTTAGGTTGAAGCAGTGCAGTGTCTGCTGTTATTTAGACATTCTCGTTGTCTAAAACTGGAGGGATTTTTGAGTGGTCCCTGTCTATTCGGTGTCACTATCAACAAATGTGTGGAAAGAAGAAATAACTGGAGATACAGTCGAGCTTCAATCAGCCATGCCTTAATTGGTGAGTCAGTTGCACTGGAGCGCAGGCAGAATCAATTAGGAAGCTGGGCTCAGAGGGCACTGGCCCTGCGGCCTGCCCGGCAGGGAGAGCCAGTGTGAGGCTCCACAGAAGAGGAGGAAGCGCTGTGCCCCACCTTCTCCTCCTAAATAAGCCTCCAGGACTGCTGAGTTGCCCGAAAGTGCTCAACTGTTTTCAGTTCTTGTATTTTCCAAGAGTTCCTACTACCTACCAGGCTCTCTCAAACGCATCTGTCCAGCCCCTTCCTTTCTTTCAAGGACTACCCCTCTAGAGTATCCTTAGAGGTCTCTCTGGCTCCCAGAAGACAAGTCCTGACTCAACTTCCTTCCTCTGTGACTGTGTCTCAGCATTAGTCTAGCTTTCTTGAAGGCAGGAACTATCTTTTCATCCATGTCTTCACTGTTCCTGACCTGGGGCAGGCTGTTCATTGTATGGTCCAAACTGGCAAGTTGGATGGTGGCTTCAAGGCTAAGATTTCAAAATGTGGAACACTTTCACAAATACAGACATGCTGGGAAGAGGAACACATCCACAGCAATGATGCTTTGTCTGTGGAATGATGTTTCCTCATATTTCAAAAGCCCACCAATTTCTTACAACACAAAACAATCGAGAATGTGGACAAGCAAAAGCAAGAGAGTTATAAGTTGCATGTAGTTCGTTGTCACAAAGAACCAACTCTGGTATTTTTGTGTTTATCTTCAAGGCCATCATTTTATCAGATATGCATGCTTTAAAAAAAGAAAAGTTAAATTTTAATTTATCTAAATGTCTTTTTAAAATAAGAGTAAATTGGGATCGCCCTTACAGACCCTGAAATATCCTACTGTATTTTAGTTGGCTACATAGCATTCCAACCTCCTTATTATTGAAAATATAGCTTACTTCCAGGGTTTTTTATTTTTTGTTTTTTGCTATTATAAACAATGCTATGATGAGCATCAGTATATTAATATTTGGATTTGTTTAATTCCTTAGGATATGGGCCTGAAATTGAGTCAAATGGTATTTAACTTTTGCCCACATGTAAAACCTTTTATGTGTATTGATTTGCCCATTCATTCAACAAATATTTGAGTGTTTGTCTGCCTTAGGCTATGCACCATTAGGACTTTAGGAGTATAATGGTGAGCAAGAGTGATGAAGTCCCTTCTCCCACGGAGATATTAAGTTCGGGTGGAAGAAGATAATAATCAAAGTATTGTTAGACCCAGACTTTAGACCCCAGTGATGCCAACACTCACACTGACATCCCTCATCTCAGCCCTGCCTACTCAGGGTTCCTTTGGGATGTTAATCAAGAGTGTAAGTTACTTGTATCCAAAACCAAACTCTTGGCCTTACCTCCCCAAATCACACCTTCTCTTAGTCTTCCCCATCTCAGCAAATGGCAGTCCTCCCTTCCAGGACTCAGACCCCAAATCCTAGCATCACCCTTGTCTCTTCTTCCTGGAACCCACATCCCAATAGCCAGCAAGTCCTGTCACCTATGCCTTCAAGAGAGCCAGCATCTGGCCACGCTTTACCCACTCCACCACTCTCACCCTGGGCTGAGCCACCATCCTCTGTTTCCTGAATCTTGGCAGTAACCTCCTAACTGATTGCCCTACCTCTACCTTCCTCAGCCCCTACTTGCTCCCCAGCATCCAGCCTATTCTTCACGCAGGAGACAGAGTGCTGTGTGCCTTGTTAACGTAAACAGCAGATCACGTCCCTTGTGTAGTCAACATCTCATGAAGGCCGTACTGCTGTAGTAGTTTGCAAGGGCTGCTGTGATGAAGTACCACAAAGTGGGTGGCTTAAAACAGGAGAAATGTATTGTCTCACAGTTGTGGAGGCTGACAGTCTGAAAATCAAAATGTCAGCACAGCTAAGCTTCCCCTGAAACCTGTAGAGGAATCTTTTTTGGCCTGCTTCTAGTTTTGGTGGTTTGCCTGAAATCTTTGGTGTTCTCTGGCTTGCGTATGCTTCGTTCCTGTCCTCTGGCTTCACGTGGCATTCTGTGTGTCTGTCTTCACCTGGTCATCTTTTCTAAAGACACCAGTCATACTGCATTAGGGGTCCAACCTACTCCAGTATGACTTCATCTTAATGCAGCTAATTGCATCTGCAACAACCCTTCCAGTCCTCCTAGGACTGAGGATTAGGACTTCAGTGTATCTTTTGTGGGGGACACAATTCAACCCAAGCACTGGTTGAAACCCACATGCCTATGATGGTTCTAAGAAGTTTCAAGCTCCTCACCATGCATGAGGTGGCCCTTATCCTATTGTGGACTCACCTTCTAACCCCATCCATTCCCAGTCTTTATTGTTTACCACCATTTCAGACATGCTATGACTTTTCCAGCCGAGGACTTGCTCTGCTGTGCCTCGAATGCTACCTCTCTTCTTAGTGGGACCACTGTGACCACCCAACCACAGCAGCCCATGCTCCCTGCTTCACTCTTTCTCACCCAACCCACCATACAGAACACTTGCTTCTTATTGTTAAGCTATTTTACCTTAAACATTTTTAAATTTATTTGGTGTCTCTCCCCACTATTGCCCCCACCCACTAGTATGTAAGTTCTATGTGGCCAGAGACTTTCTGTCATTTTCCAGTATGTAGATCCCAGAAAAGTGTGTGCCAGTCCTTCCATGAACATTATTGTGAATCCTAGTGCGTGTCAGAATTAGAGAAGTGAGTTTGTACTGAATTGCAGACAGGAACTGATTGACAGCTGTGTGGCATGTATAAATAATAATCTATAGGAGAAATCATTTCATATGAATTTGATGATATTTGCTCCAGCTCATTCGAGTGACTTTTCTTCCGTAATGCCTTCAGATTACGATGCAGAGTCCTTTACTAGCAGAATAAATTGAACTTTAATTCTGAGATGAGTACTGAGTCTGATCCATTTCTGTAGCTTAGATGAACTATTCTTCCTTTTTCTTTATTTGAAGGCAGAACGTAGCAATGAATCAGGGGAAGGGGGCTTATCAAATTGCATTAGAATCAGGTACTATTTTCACTTGACCATGTAATATAACTTTATATATATATATCATCTGTTAATCGCGTAATAACAACCAATGCATTCCTCCTGTGGGCTTCTTGTTTTATACTTTCAGGGGATGGAGAGCAGCCTTTCTAGGGTTGAAGGAGTTATTTTCAATACTATAAGAAGGTGGGAATAGTGGACAGAGGAAGTCTCTTTCAGCACAAGGACCCCAAAGCGCACAAAGCGAGTTGAATTCACAGAGGCTCCCGCTGGCTCCATTCCAGCCTGCATTTGTGATGCTGCAGCCCTGTAAATGTAGCCCTGTGCACACACACTGGAGCACTGTATCCCTGGATCATGGACAAGAAGAAGACATGGCCTGAAGGCTCCACTTCTTTTCACCCCCGCTCTAATCTCTCTTTGCTCAACTCTGATATAAAAGTCTAAATTAACATAATCATAGTATCCACAACCTTTTAAGCAAAATGCACCTATCTCCCAGTCCGTGCTGCAGATATTCGCTTCGTGCTTGCCTGCATATTCCTCTGAGTCTCTTCAGACGCTCTTCACTACTTCGTATGAGTTTTTGGGAAACATATTTTTAGTTTGCCTCAGAAGTGGAGTTGAAAATCTTTTCCATGTAGTCCTTGGAGCCAGAGAAGCAGTAAGTGGACAAAAACCCAATTTTAAGGTTTCCATTTAAATAGTATTTTGCCACTAAGAATGAACAACATTGGGGGAGCCCCTGGGCAGAGGAATTGGCACTGTGCAAGGGAAGGACATACTTTCTCTATCTCCAGAGGGCATGTTCATGTCCCCCTAGATCTGTTTCTCCCCACCTCCTGTCCCAGAGGCCATGCAGCACTGTAGTTTCTGACTGTGGAATGGCCCTCCATGTGGCTGGGTGTTTTGTTTTGTTTTGTTTTGTTTTTTGAGGCAGAGTCTCACTGTCTGTCGCCCAGGCTGGAGTGCAGTGGTGCCATCTTGGCTCACTGCAACCTCCACCTCCTGGGTTCAAGCAATTCTCCTGCCGATGAGGCCGGTCTCCCTGCGTCATTGCCATCCCCTCATGTATCCCCCAGCAACACTCTCCAAGTGATGATAAATTCCTGTAGTGCTGCTACACAGAACGGCCAAAGTAAAGTAATACTGACAGTACCAAATGCGGGCTAGGACACAGAGCAATTCGGTCTCTCATAGGTTGTTGGTGGGAAAGTAAAATAGTGCAGCCATTCTGGAAAACGGTTTGGCAATTTTCTCATAAATTTAAACATATGGAAACTGTGTGACCTTACCTATGACCCAGCAATCCCATTCCTGGATATTTACTAAAAGGAATGAAAAATTATGTCTACACAAAGACTTGCACATGAATGTTCCCAGCAGTTTTCATTGTAACCACCCAAACTGGAAACAACCCAAGTTTCCTTCAGCAGGGGAATGAATTAACAGAGTATGGTACATCCATACAGTGGAACAAAAAGGAAGAACTACTAATTTTAAAAAAAGCCAGTCTCAAGAAGTTACATACTGTAGGACTCCATTTATATGACATTCTCAAAATAAAATTATAGTGATAGAAAAATGATCAGTGGTTTCCTGGGACTAGGAGTGGAGGGAGTATAGGGTGATAAAGGGTTATTGCAAGGGAGTTTCTTTATGGTGATAGAACAGTTCTGAATCCTGATTGTAGTGGTTGTGACACAAGTCTATTATTGTGATAAAATTTCATAAAATTGTACACACAACAAAAAAATGAATGTGAAAACTGGTGAAATCCAAATGAAGTCTGTAATTAGGTTAACAGTATTATACCACTGTCAATTTCCTGGCTTTGATTATTGTACTACAATAAAGATGTTATCACTGGGGGAAGCTGGGTAAAGGGTACAGAACTTTCTGATACTAGCTTTGCAACTTTTATGTCGGTCTATAATTATTTTTTAAAAGGCTTTAGAAATTCCCCTAATAGCAGCTAATAATTCCTGAATATTTGCTAGTTTCCAGCCCTTTGCTCAGTCTGGCCCTTTGCTTATCTCATTTGATCTTCCCAACAGCTTTGTCTGGTTCATTCTGTTTTGCCCATTTTATGGAGGAAGAGATTTTACGAAAATCACACACACAATAAAGAGTAGTATGGCTAGGTTTTGCATGTACTTGGCCTGGCTCCAGAATTTGTGTGTTTAACCACTGTAAGGTTTTTCCTCCCTTATCAAGCTTTGAGATACAAAGACTAGTGTAGACCATGCTGTGTGTAGACCACTTTGCTTGAAATCTCAGTGGCAGTGCTGAATGATGTGGCTTTCATTGTTGATGCTTGCCATGATGAACGTGACTCTTGCAGATTTAAAAGTGTCATGGCCCGGCCGGGCGCGGTGACTCAAACCTGTAATCCCAGCACTTTGGGAGGCCGAGACGGGCGGATCACGAGGTCAGGAGATCAAGACCATCCTGGCTAACATGGTGAAACCCCATCTCTACTAAAAAATACAAAAAAACTAGCCAGGCAAGGTGGCGGGTGCCTGTAGTCCCAGCTACTCGGGAGGCTGAGGCAGGAGAATCGCGTAAACCCGGGAGGCAAAGCTTGCAGTGAGCCGAGATCGTGCCACTGCACTCCAGCCTGGGCGACAGAGCGAGACTCCGTCTCGAAAAAAAAGGAAAAAAAAAAAAGTGTCATGGCCAAATTTCTTTGCACAATAAAGTAATAAGACTGTGTTTAAAAGAATGCACAATCTATTGAAGAAATGTATAACTAGGGACCTTCTTGCCATAGAAGAGGCTTGCAGGGGATAGAGGCTAAGTAGTGTGGGGAGGTGAATGGAACCCATGACGCTGAGGCCATTGAGTTGTGATCTGGAGTCAATACTTGCTAGAGACCTTGAGGAACTTAACTTTTTCATCTGTTTTTTTTCAACTACAACCCAAGGACCTATGCCCCCTGACTGAGCAATTGAGGGGGTGTTATGGACTGAATCATGTCACCCCAACAATTGTAGGTTTAAGCCCTAATCTTTAATGTGGATTTGGAGATGGGGTCTTTAAAAGGACAGTTGAGGTTAAATGAGGTCGTAAGTGTGTGGCTGTGAGCCAATATGGTAGCTGTTCTTATTAGAAAAAGAGGCATCAGAGATACACATGCACAGAGAAAAGGTCACTAAAAGACCCAGCGATAAGGTGGCCATCTGTATACCAAGGAAGGAGGCCTCAGGAGAAACCAAAACTACCGACACCTTTACCTTAGACTTCTAACCTCTAAAACTGTGAGAAAATATAGATCTGTTGTTTAAGCCACTCAGTCGATGATATTTTGTTATGGCAGCCCTGGCAAACTAATACAGAGGGAAACTGAGATAGAACGTAATTGTGTTGGAAAAATCTCAGGTCCTGCTTGCCCATCAAGTGACAAGGATGACTGTGGAAACCTGGCATCCAACCATGTTTCTTAGAAAGAGCAAGTTCATAGCATGCTTCTCTTTCTGTATTGGCAAAGCAGGTGTTTCTCAAAAATGTGCTTGAGGAAACCATGTACATCATAGTACAGGAAACCATGTACAACATAGTTCTATGATGTGATCTTAACACGTTTGCTAATAGGGAACAGAGTACAGGGGGTTTTGTGGTCAAAGAAAGCTTAAAATGACAAATGAAACAAATTTTAAATATGCTGCTTCACTGCAGGACTTCTCAGAGCTTTTAAAATGTTCATGTATATTATGACTCTCTCCAAGAGTTAAATAATTTATTTTATGGCATTTGCAAAGCTCTTTCTAGGAACACCATTTAATCAAGTAAGTTTTGTAGGTGGTGATTTGGGAAATGTTGTTGTGTACGTTTTCTTGGACTGCCATAACAAAGTACAACAAACTTGGTGGCTTAAAACAACAGAAGTATATTGTCTTACAGTTCTGGAGGCTAGAAGTTTGAAACCAAGGTGTGGGCAGGTCATGCTTCCTCGGAAGCCTGCAAGGGAGATTCCTTCCTTGCCTCTTCTAGCCTCTGTTGGTGGCCATCAATCCTTGGCCTTCCTTGGTCTCTAGATGCATGACTGCAGTCTCTGTCTCTGTCTTCATATGGTCATATTCTCCCTGTGTGTGGCTGTGTCTCTTATAAAAACGCCAGTCATACTAGATAAGGGGCCCATCCCAGTGACTTCATATTAATTAATTATGTTAGCAATGGCCCTGTCCTAAATAAGATCACATTCTAAGGTACTGGGGGTTTGGACTTCAACATGTCTTTTGTAGAACACAATTTAACCCAAAACACCTGCCAAGTACTTTGCAATGATTGGGATACATGCCTTAGAATTTTACTTGATTATCTTTCATTTTTGCTTCTTTCAGGATAAGCGGCTCCTTTTAATTTTACGCTCCCTAAAGCAGAGGATTTTAATTTGCAGTGTAGCAGTAGAATCACAATGCTTTAAAAAAAAAAATCCCATTTCAGTGCCCTACCCACTTCAAGACTCTGATCTGGTGGGAGCTGGGTGATGGGTGTTAATGCAGGTTTGTTTGAAAACTGAAGCATCTGACAGACTAGCTCTGACTATATCTGGCTTCTGTATTTCAGAATTTTCCAGGACGCATGTTTTATCTTTTTTACTTTCCTTTTTTTTTTTTTTGAGACAGAGTTTCACTCTTATCACCCAGACTGGAGTGATCTCGACTCACTGCAACCTCCGCCTCCCAAGTTCAAGTGATTCTCCTGCCTCAGCCTCCCAAGTAGCTGGGATTACAGATATGTGCCACCATGCCTGACTAATTTTATATTGTTAGTAGAGAAGGGATTTCACCATGTTGGCCAGGCTGGTCTCGAACTCCTGACCTCAGGTGATCCACCCGCCTCAGCCTTCCAAAATGCTGAGATTACAGGAGTGAGCCACCACACCTGGCCTGGATTTTTTTTTTTTTTCCCAAACACCTCTTCTCTAATCCCTGACTTTTTTTTCACCAAATGTAGCATCGCCCTCTTTGCAAGTTTGTGGGCAGCATTCATGTCTCAGTCTTATCCCAGAATCCAGGAGAGAATGTGTCTGTGAGTGCTGTATCTGGGGGTTTGTCTTAATTGAGGGACTCAGCCAAGCCTCGTGCAGAAATAACCTTTGAGAGTTTGTGTCAAAGTCAGAGCTCCACCTGAGCAAAGTGTGAATACAGCCTCGCTGGATTGAAATACATGTTACACCTGACTACTCTGTGCATGTGGTTCTGTGTGTGGGGATGCGTAGGGCTTAGGTATGTTTTTGAGTCACATGTTTCTAATTGTCAACCCTTTCTCAGACTGTATTTGTGCTTCAGGAGGTTATTCGAATGATCTTTGCTGAGCAGCTTTCAAATAACTGTCTCTCAATTTCTGCATGTCAATTTATGTCCCACTTCCAAAGACTCAGACTGTGAATGACTTCTCTCCACAGATAAGGTCACCTTAGCCAGGTGCTCTTTTTTCTTTGTCTGCAAGATCCTTGGTGTGTCACTTATAATCATTCAGCAGTGGAATCATTTTTCTTCTAAAATGCTGACTGGAAGGGCCATTTTGTTAATTTAGTGTGCCTGCTTTTGTGTTCAAATGAGGAGTTTCCATAAAATGAGAACTATGGAGTGATGAGGCCTGGGGTCCAGGACTATCCAGGCTCTTTGCTGACTTGGTCTCAGAAAGTGGGTAGAGTGCAGAGAAGAATCTTTTCAAACTTGGATAAGAATTGCCATCTTTAATATGTGACACCACCTTGAAAATTCAGATTTTGGCAGGATGTGGAGAGAGAAGAGTGAAAAAAAATTCAGTGCCTATTCCAGAATCGCATATTGGAGTTATGTGGCATTTTCTGTTTTAAATAAGTGAATTCAGCATACATACTGTTAAAGGGATGTTTGTTTTATCTTTTGAAAAAGATCATGCATCATATTAACTTGTTCCTGGTGCTGTACACATTCGCACAAGGACTATATTAAAAGGAAGAGATTTAAAGAAAGAATGTCAGTGCCCCCATAGTCTATCCCAGGAGTTGAGATTCACACCAGTTCTGTTCATTCTGCTAGTTGGCTGTCCCAGGGTTGGCTTCCTTCCCCTTCCTCTGCTCCCCTTGGGAAGAGGAAGGGGAAGGAAATGAGGAAGAGAGGGAAGTGAGAGCTTACAGCTGAAAATCAGCAGAGCTGATAAGGTTTGTTCTATAGAGCATGCCCTGTTGGAGGAGAATTTCTTTTCCCTAAATGGCCTGGTGTTTCCTGGTCAGACATCTTTGATCTGGGCTGGCTTCAGGGCCTTCTCCTGATTGACTGAGGAAGCCCTCTCATGGATTCTCCCTGCTGTTGCTCTGACATTAATCATTTCTTTCTAGACTCATAATCATAGTCTACCTGGAATCAGAAGCAGCCCAAGGACTGAGCAACAGAGAAGAAGGCCAAGTTGGTTTTATGGAAGTAAAGTCAGGGAGGCCCGTGGAAGGCCTGAACCCCAAGTGAAGGACCTTCTCTAGCTCCTGCATTTATTATCTTTGTGAGGAGTATTATCCAGATCTCAGATGATTAGCATATTTTGCTGGTTTCTCTGTGATAGGAATAACGATTTCTTTCTAAAGTTCCTTTAAATTCAATTAGAGGTGAGTAGAGATATGTTAATTATACTTATGAAATCTACCACCTACCAGGCCGAAAAGTAGATACGGTCCAGGGCGCTGGGAAGAAGCCCTGATAACTGAGAAAGAACCAGCTCTGGGAAGGGATAAGACCAGCTGATGAATCTGAGGATGCCTACCTGCTAATCACCCCTTTTAAAACTTAGTTTTTCAGCCAGCTGAAATGACCTGCCAGTCCATAGTGGCAGACAAGACTGGACCGCCTTATTACCCCCACAGTCCTGCATTGCTGGGATAAGCAGTCTGTGCAGAGGAGGGGCCCCTGTATTTGCTGGGGCTTAGGGATACAGGGAAGGGTTTTGGTGAACTGCTGTGAAAATGGACCACCCCCATGACTAGACATGACAAGCAGCCTGGCCACATTCACAGGTGGATACAAACAATAAATGTCAGGGGACTATCTCCACTCAGTGGATCAGAGTCACAGTGGATGTTTAGTTGACCTGTGACTTACAGCCACAGACGTCTTACAGTGGACGCTATGTTTATTAATTTGCATTTTTACCTGCTAGGTAGACTGTACATTTGCAAAGAGGTGTTTTGTTTCAGAAAAATGACTTGGATATTTTAACAAGCTATATCTTTAATCTTCCAATAATGAATTCAAAAAAGAAAAAAGTTTCTTGTATTGGTGTATCATAAAAGTCTTTGTTGCAGAGATTTCTCTGCTGTTTTGTTTCCCTTGGTAGTGACTGAATCTTAATTTTCTGTAATGGGAGCACTCATTTCATGTCCTGAGGATGAAAATCCATGTTTCCATTTCTTGTGAATTACAGCTGTTTGGTTTTATAGCCTGTGAATGGCTCTGGGCCTCTCTTGCCTTGTTCTTTGAGGTCCATGTTTCTGTTTACTCATGGTCCACTGCTGCTAATCTAAGGGTCCCTGAGAAGGCTTTCTATCCCATATTATGAACCTACAGCCTGTCATTCCATCTTACCTCTGAGTCTTAAGGCCTCTTGATCCTTAAACAACCACTGCAGCCAATAACTTAGTGAACACATTAAATGCCTGGAAGTTCCTGCTGAGTCTGGCTCTTTGCTGCATTTCCAGACTCATGGTGTGCCGTGTTCCTTTTTCCTTTCTTTGCTCTGGATTCCATGACTTTGTTACAATTATTTGTATATGCTCTGTTTCCTCCTACCCAAGAGCCTTGGTACCTACAAACACTATTTCTCCACCTACAGATCTCATTCTCTAGCAGCCCTGCCTTTACTTCCAGGCCCTCCTTTAGTGCCTCTGTTTTATACTACCAAATATACTACCAAATCACTATGAGCCTCTCCCTGATGGTACTTGCTACTCCTTCATGTAGCTGTGTGCTTGTTGATTGAGATCTCTCTCCACTGGCCTGTGAACTCTGCAGGAAGAGACCGGGTCTCCTCTTGTTCAATTGATCAAGCACAGCATGTTGTACTTGGTGGCTTCTTAATAACCATTTGATGACTCAGTGAATGTTGCAAGGATATTGGGATAAAATGTGTACCATGAGGAAAGGGAAGGAGAGTCTTTGGTAGCAAAGATGTGGGGCTAACATAGGCAGACTTCACTTCACTTAGACCAGAGGATGTTGTACCTAATGGGTGTCCTTGGAGCCCCTTCCATTGCTGAGGACAGAATTTGAATTCTCACTATAGTACTGGCCCAGGGCAGAGCCTGTCTCACTCAAGCATGAAACTCCTGCCTATTTCATCAAATTGTTGTAATGCCAATCTATCCCTTACCATGTTTCCTGTTCTTGGAGTAAATTCCAGACCAGGGTCTAGCAAGTGCTTCCCCACTGTGTTTACTTATCACTTTGCCTGTCAGATTTTTGGAGTAAGATTTGCACCACATTTTGTGCAAGCTTCTTAGATGGCCATATTATCACTTTTCTTCTTTTCCCTTTTACTTGGCCCTCTTCAGTTATTTTTTCTGTTCCTCCTCATTCCCCAGGTGTATGCTCAAGGAAAATAGAGAGGTAACAGAGTGTAAATGGTTAAGAATGGTGAATTTCTTGGTTCCTTAGAGAAATGGCCGATTCTAGGTTAGGGGCAGAAGATGAACAAGATGAGCCTGTAACCTCTTGCTTATTGTGGTAGCAGGAAGCTATCAACTACTGTATGGGGACTTGGTATCAAGCCCGAAGAGAAGTGGCTCCCACTGGCCAAAGATGGGGTAAATTAAACATCCCTTCACCCCTCCCCCAAAAAACACACAAAAATCATCAACATTTAGAAACATACGTGTTACAACCCATGCTGATACTAAAATGATGAAGCAGAAAAGTCATTGATGATACTAAAAAAAAAAAAAGAGTGTAGGAGATTCTCATTGATCACCTTTGGAACAATCTTTATTTTGAAAACCAATAAAGAAATGAAGGGCAGCTAACGTTTATCCAATTTTCTTCTACAAGTGGTTCTTCAGCTGACTTAATAGTGCAAAAGAGGAAGCACTTCTTTGCAGAAATTGATTATCTAATAAATGAAGAGAGATAATGAAATTAAAATATTACTATGGTGCAGCTTCTGATGAGTTAATGAATCTGGGCATTGGACATTGATGACTACCACCATTGCAAGGAGACTACTACTCATTTGTTGGAGGGAAGTAAAAACATCACGAATGAATACCAAATACCAAATAAATAAATAATATCAAATAAATAATTAAATATGTAGTCAAATCTGAATCCAATCAAACTGCTCAATCTCACTGTCAATTTACTAAAATAGAGGGACAGAAGAACATGTTAAATGACACCTCAGGAATACAATCAGTAAAATCTGGATTCTGGAATGCTCTTCATGACCAACAAGTTATTTCAACAAAACTTGTGAGAAAAATAATGGAGCGGGAACTCTAGAATAAGAGACTTAAGAGATATCTCAACCAATCACAATGAGTAGATCTTATGTGAATCCTCATTCAAACTGGGTAACTCTGACATAAAGTGAAACATGTATTGTGGTTTGTTTTTAAAATGTTTACAGATGAAATAATATGATATCTGGGATGTGCTTTGCAATAATCTAGATGAGTATATTAGTTATCTGCTCTAGTGGAACAAATTACCCCTAAAATTAATAGCTAAAACAGCAGTCCCCAACCCACAGGCTGGTCTCTGGTTTGTTAGGAACCAGGCTGCACAGCAGGAGAGAAGTAGTGGGCGAGTGAGCAAGCATTACCACCTGAGCTCTGCCTCAGATCAGCCAGCAGCAGCATTGGATTCTCCCCAGGAGTGCAAACCTTATTGTGAACTATGCATACAAGGGATCTAGGTTGTGCACCCCTTATGAGAATCTTAGTAATGCCTGATGATCTGAGGTGGAACAGTTTCACCCCCCGCTACCATCTCCCTGCTACCTCCCCACACCCCGTCCTTGGACAAATTGTCTTCCATGAAACCGGTCTCTGGTGCCAAAAAGATTGGGGACCATAGGCTTACAACAACAAACATTTCTTATCTCACATAGTTCCTGGACTCAAGAACCCAGGAGTAGCCTGGCTGGGTTGTTCTGGCTCAGAGTCTCTAGTGAAGTTGCATTCGGGATGTAGGCTGGGGGCTGGTCTTCCGAGGGTTGGCTAGGATGGAAGATCTATGTCTAAGCTAATTCATATGGTTCTTGGAAAGAGATTTCAGTTCCCTGACAGCTGTTGGTTGGAAACTTCAGTTTCTTACTCCATGGCACCTCCCCAGGGCTGCTTCCAGCAAAGCAGTTGGCTTCCTCCAGAGGGAAGTATCCAAGAGAGATCAGACAAGCAACTGTGATAGAAGCTGTTGTGTTACTTACAACCTAATCTTGCAGGTGGCATACCATCATTTCTATGATATTCTCTTAGTTGCAGAGACCAACCCTAGTGTAATGTAAGAGGGCCCAACACAAGGGTCTGCGTATCAGTGGGTGAGAATCTTTGGAGGCCATTTTGGAGGTTGGTTGCCAAAAGGGACATTGATGTAGATGGTACCAGGGTATTGATAAAACAAGATTGACTGTAAATTGATAATTAAAATTTTATAATATGAAAAGTTTCTGGTAAAAAAACCACAACTTTTTAGAGACCAAATGCTTGAATGTAAGCCCCAGCTCTACCATTTATTAGCTGCGAGACCTAGTCAAGTGATGTGAATTCATTCTCTCATTCTTAAAAGGAGGGTAATAAGAGTATCTGCCTTCTGTCTGGGGATTGTTGTGAGGATTGAACTGATGAGTGCTCAGAGCGAAGGCTGGTGTGTAGAGGAGACCCGGAGAATATTAGTTGAAGGTAGTAGTCTCTTCCCTTCTCTCTTGGGCACTGTCTTTCTGCTGGGCCTGAAAACATGCCTGGACGTGGACCACCTATTTTCTAGAAATGCTTTTTTCTAACTTTTAAGAAGCGTATTGTGATTTTCCCTGGGAAAAGCTACCATTTATTTTTTATCTGATCTTCTCACTACATGTATGTCTGCCCCCACATGCTGCTAGAGGAAATGAGTGCAGTGTGAGTGTGCATGTGGAAGTGCACGTGCTTGGGGACACCTTTGCTCCCCTGGCCTGTATCTGCATGTTTTTCTAGAATATGGACCTTGCTACTGTCACTAAAAGGCTGTACCTCTTCTGAGAAGCTGCTTATAAGTCAACTATTCTTAGCTGTCCAGCACCCTTCTCTCCCCTCCTTTCCATGAAATCCCTCTGTCCTTAGAAAACCCATTTGGCGAAGTCAGGTAGGAGTTTCCCCATTTCTTCTCACCACAACCTCAAGTTCAGACGTGGCCATGTGATCCAGACCTGAATAAGTCAGAGGTCCCATTCTTTGGCCACCTGATTGGCTCAGGCCCAGACACACAACCTAAGTTGGCCTGATCAGAGTATTTCTGGGGACTTTTCTGATAGCAATATTGCTGAAACTGCTCTTGGGCAAAGTTGCCAGATTTTGCAAAACAAACAGAGCACTCAACTTTAAATTTCAGCTAAACAAAGAATATATTTTTATTATATTCATTGTTATGTATCCAAAATTCAAAGTTAATTGGGCATCCTATATTTATCTGGCAACCCTAGCTCTTGCCAGTGGGCAGGCTGAGCTAGGAGGATGTGAGACCACTGATGTAGGCAGCTGTGTGCTCAAGAGCTTGCTGGGGGGGTGAAACCAAGTAGAGCCAGGAGATATAATAGAGAAGAGAGACTGAGCCCTGAGGCCCTCACTGGCTCCCCGTCCCTTCCTTCACTGACGCAGCTGCACTTCCAGTCTTCTCGTTCTAGGAGCCAATTACTTTCCTTTTTCTGTATGTAGAGTTAGGGCTTTTTAATAGACTAAAAATACAGTGCCATAAGGCATTACAAGCCACAAGTGCCCTACTAATAAGATTTAGTGTTTACTGAGTGCCTACTATATGCTGATCTCTGTATGAAGCACTCTGTCTACATTATCTCATTAAGTCCTCATAGTCACTGTGCATGGTATAAATGAAGAAATTTTTGGCTCAATTGTTTGTCTTCCATGAGGTTGTTATAATTATCTTACTACACATATGCACTATAATGTGAGTACAAAGATTTTTACTGTAGTACTGTTGAAAACATAAAATACTGAAAATTTAAGTTTTCACTAGTAGGGGACTGGTCAAATTACTGTTGATACATACATACATACGTACATACATATATATGTATATGCACACACACACACGCACACACAGTGCCTTACAGGGTATTTGTTTACTCAGAGACTTGAATAAGAGTGGAAGAAATTCAGACAATTAAGTTTAATACCCATATGTAATTAAGCTTGGCAAAATACAGAGATCATTGAAACAAACACATTTTAATTGAATATAAGTTTTATAAACTCTACAAATCTTCCAAGTACTCATACAGAAAATGTCCAAATTTAGTTGTCCCTGGGGTCACATTTCTTTGCTGAGCTGTCCCAGAAATGAATGTAGCAACCACTGAGTGGGCAGTATGACTCCTAACCTGTGTCTCAGCACACACTGCTCCCCCATCCTGGGCCGTAGCTTTGCAGTGAGTGCAAAGAACTGTAGGTGTGACTGTGAGGTGATGGTTTGATGCAGATGAGTGCACTGGCACCCACAGCACTGGTCTGCATCACCCCTGGGTGCTGGCTGTCAATACACACCTCTTCTGAGCTGAAGCATTCTCAGAGCTGGCACTGTGTTTGTAATGAACTGAAACTGACTTCTGTCTACCCTGGCACGCCGCAGCCACTGAAAACATTCTTCCTCCAAGAAACACATTTGAATCAAGTCAAGATTTTCATGAAGTTCATAAAGGATAAATGGAGACCTTCAGAAATGTCAGAGAGACATGAAGGGTGAGGCCTACCGTGTACGCACACTGCCATGCCATGCAGAGACACAGCACAGGCCTCCTGTCCATGCAGGACTGGGCTTCAGCTTTTCCCAGGCTTTCAGGGGTTCACAAAGCCTAGTTCGCTAAGATGCACTGACAAGTCCGTGTGACCTCACAAGAAGGAAGATGAGCTCTTGTAATATGGCTCCTCTTGGAGCTGGCCTTGCTCACGGGCATGGTAATCATCATGTCCCTCCTTCTCAGCAGTTACTTGGAAATGTGCTGTGCTTTGGTGGAGGGACCGTTCCACTTTAGGTATTTCCCAGTTGTAGAGAATTGCCAATTCTGAGCTCATCACCATCATCTGCGTGAAATAATTAGTGCTTTTGCCATTGAAATGATGTAGGATGTAGCTAATCTGACTACCTGGATGAAATAACATTCATTGTTCACACAGGAGATCTATCTTTTCTCTAATTTGGCACTGGCATTAAACAGCTGCTACCTTCAGACACATCAATTTGTTACACACACGTGAAGGAGAAATGGGGAATGGCTCAGATGCCGTTCTATCAGTGTCTGTACTGTCTCCCCCAAATTGCAAACAACTGGGTCTGCCTCCTTCCTACCAGCTTTCTTCAGCCATTCTGTTTTCTTCTTTGAGAAATACCATGTCACTTCTTCCCATGGGAATCAAATGACAGTCTGATTTACTGGAACCCAGGCTTGGTGGTAGCCATGTCATAAGATATGTGCCTTATCTATAAAATAGATTGGCTCTGCACCACCCTAACATCCCTGAGAGATTTGCCCCAAAGAGGCTCTAAAAGTCAGCCAAGGGAGTTCTCAGACTAAACAGGAATATGGGAGACTCATCCCAGGTTGAGGTTAGGGTTGGGTGTGCGTGTGTTGTCAGGAGAAATTAGATCAAGAGGAGGTGTCCAGATTTATATCAGATAATCTTGTGGGGTAATATCCAAATCAGCGGGGAGGACAGGTGTGGGCACACTTTGAGCCTCTGATAAAATGGGCATCTGCACTTTGGGCTTGGAACACAGTAGTAGTGGGACCACAGAACCCTGTGAGCCTTATCTGGAAGTCTCACTGAGGAGTTCAGCATCAGAATAGGGTAGACACGGCTGTTGGGATCCTGCTCATCATTTAGGCTGATAGGAGCCACATCTCTGTTTTAGGAGAAAGCAGGCAATCCTGTATCTGTTTACTGATAGAACTGAAAATGAAAGAGGCTCTACAGAATACTCTTACCTTTAGTGCCTTAATTTTAATTTTACAGTGAGCTTGAGCTACCTGACAGCCACAGTGCAAAGTGATCTATTAAAGTGAAGTCCATTTGAGACACCTGCACTGTAGCAGCACACCAGAATTCTGTGCTGCATGCGAACAGGGCAGCAAGGAGCCACAGACATCATCTTTCAGGTGTCTCCTCACAGGCATGCTCTGTTGCTTCATGGGATTTCACTTACAAATCACAGATTCAAAAATACAATTATAAAGAATTTCAGGACAATAGTAGCAAAGCATTAAATCAAACACTGAGTCCTTCTGAAAACGGGACCCTGGGCCACTGCATATGTCACATCCCCTCAAAACCAGCCCTGCACAGGATCTTAGCTTTGCACACGAACCGAAAGTCTCTGCACCCACCTGCATGCTGTACTTTATCAGGGACATAGAAAGCTGGGCCCTGGGCGCTGGGAAGGGGCCCTATTGCATAGAAATTCAGATATGGGACTCAGCACTTTGAAACCCACTCTGCTGTCTTGAGCTTTCTAGTGTCCTTGGCCTACATGTAAAATAAGAATGTAATAGTACCTTTCTTTTAGGGGTGTTAGGAGGATCAAGCAAAGTAATGTACAAAAAGCATGAGGTGCCTAGCATACAGTGGTCACTCTGCCAGTATTGGCTGCCCTTGGAGGACTTGGTGAGGCGATTTCTGAAGCCTTCTCATGGGGGAGTTGCTGCAGCAACCTTTGTCCACTCCTAATGGGTACGAAATTCATGTCTGCAGTATTTGAATGACCCTGATGGGTGTCATTGATAGATGGCCATTAGCCTTCCTTCCAAATAGCGGCTGTACTCCCAGCCAGGACCACCAGCTCTCAAGGGCTTGTTTTGTCCACTGATGTCCATTTGACACCTTGCTCTTGATTGGAAGGACTCAAATGTGTTTATTATAATTACATAGACAGGAAAGAACATGATTGCTATGATCACAGAGAGTCATCAGTATGATTCAACTAAACTGAATGCTGGTGAAGGAGAGGCTTATTTTCCCGGGATCCTCCGCTGGCCTGAACGTTGTGGCTGTTTGTCAGAGATAAGCGGATGTGGCTGTGCTGCTGGCATTCGGGCACAGGGAGTGGTGGCGTCGGCGTGGGCTCATCTCCCCAGGCGTTAAGCTGCACTAATTGCTTTGGAAGCAAGGGTTTTTCCTGGGCAGCAGCATATGCTGCATGCGTCGCCTGAAGCAAAGATAAAGAGCCACCCTCCTCCTCCTTTATTGAGGTTTAATAATAAAATGGGACTGTCACCATTTCCAATAAACAGTTTATTTTAATTGAGAAAAACAATGAGAACTGGCCACCTTTTGGTACACAGCTGTTGAGCGTCTCCCTGACTTGGGTGATCTGGAGCCTTCTGTTCTGTAGCTGTGCCCTTGAGGTACTCGGGTCCTGGGGTCAGTGAAGTCAGCTACATGTCTCTATCCATTTAAGCAAACCTGGCCCTTAAAAGGCAAAATAAGTCCTTTTCTAAGGTCTATTAGATTATAAAGTTGCAACCCAAGAAGTGGCCATAGAAAATGCTGGAGATGTAGTCTGTTTTAATTTTCACATGTTGAAGACAGTCCTTTCTTTTAGTGAATACGAAATGAAAGTCTCACTTTTTTTTCCTGTCACCAAAATTCTTTCAGATGACTTTTTTTTCAGGTCCCCCAGGGAGAAGTCAACCCAGTATCCCCAAGTATCAGAGGGAAATGAAGGCACAGATAAGGCAGTGTCTTACTCAGGCTTGTAGAGAGGGCGAATGTCAGAGCAGGAATTGGAAGGAAGTCCTGCCTGCTGTTCAGAGGCACTGATGCTCTCACTACCCCACCCACTACTTGGGTGCTTTCCCATCCCCATTTCACAGCAGGCAAAATTGAAGCCAGAGAACTAAAGCCACTTGTCTTGGGGGTTCAGTTGGTAAATGGTATAACCAGCACTGGAACTCAGTCTCCTGACCCCCAGTTCAGTTGTTTGTTTGTTTGTTTTGAGATGGACTCTCACTCTGTCACCCAGGCTGGAATGCAGTGGTTCAATCTTGGCTCACTGCAAGCTCCGCCTCATGGGTTCATGCCATTCTCCTGCCTCAGCCTCCCAAGTGGCCGGGACTACAGGCGTCCGCCACCACACCCAGCTAATTTTTTTTTTTGTATTTTTAGTAGAGATGGGGTTTCACTGTATTAGCCAGGATGGTTGCGATCTTTTAACCTCGTGATCTGCCTGCCTCGGCCTCCCAAAGTGCTGGGATTATAGGCGTGAGCCACCGCGCCGGCCAGTTTTTTTTTTTTTTTAAACCTGAGTTCATAGGGCGTGTATACCAATTGCCTCCACACAATAGCAATGATATGATGGCAGTAAACATAACAATTTCTGGATCTTACAATGACCACAACTGGGAGTAGAGAAAAAGAAATCTGTAGTGATGAAGATGATGCAGGGCAGTCAGCCAGGCCCCTTCCTTCACTTCCAGACACGACCCTTGGGGTGCACATGGGTCGTCCGTGCCATGGGTCGTCAAAGCACCGGCTGTTAAAGCCTTGAGCACTGAGAGCCTGCTGTGTATAAAGTGCTGTGTTCAGTCTAGCACAGGTGCGGTAAACGGATCGCACCGTATAATGGCTGTGATTAAGAAGGGGAAGAGGGGCATAGAGGAGAAGAGGAAGATCATTTTAATGCAGGGGAAGCTTTCATGAGGTATGGTTTCGGCAGCCAGGGTCATTGGTTTAGTTGTGGTAATCATAAGGGATCTTTTCAATTGAGTGGCCCACATCAGCTAAAACTGGTTAAGCAGAGGAGCCAAAGTATTGGTTCACTTACCTAAAAGGCCAGGCATGCCTGGATCTAGGGGCTCAAGCCTTGTTGTCGCCATCCTGTCCTGGCTTCTCCATGTGGGCTTTGCTCTCGGCGGCTGTTACCTTCATTCAGGTGAGCACCTCCTGTGCCGTGGCAGGATGACTGCTGGCAGCCCTAGGCTTCCTCTCAGCAATCCGCATGGAAAGAGAGAGCCCTTCCTCCCACATGCCAGCGGAAGTCCAGGAATTGGCTCACTGCCCGTGCACGACTGTGGCCCTTGGGGTGGAATTCATAGACTGGAAAGGTCTGATAAATCGTCCCACTTCTTGATTTGGGAGGGCGGGAGGGAGAGAGACATTAGCTTCTCTCAAATCATGTGAATTATGGGTTGGTGGAAGAGAAGGAAAATCAGAAGAAGGGGAATTGATGCTGGGCAGGCAAAACTCGCACATGTCCCTGGGTCCAGGCCTTAGACCTTCCTCTGACTCACCATTAGTCCATGGCTTGAGGGAAGGAAGGTCCATTTTAACCCCTGTCTCTGGGTCAGTGCAGTCCAGTCGCACTTTCTGCAGTGATGGCCATGTTCATTAATTGGCAGTGTCCAGTGCAGTAGCCACCAGCCAAATGTGGCTAATGAGCACTTGAAATGAGGTTAGCACTACTGGGTACTGTATTTTTAATGTTAGGTAATTTTATTGATAATTAAATTTAAATGTAAATTCTACATGTGGCTCAAGACTACCTAACTGGACAGAGCAGCTCTTAATGGAGGACACATCATGGGAGATAGTTCCCTGGGAGACAAGAGCTGGTTTTGTGTAGGAGAGTTGGGCAGAGGGCTAAATGCAGCTCCGAAGACGAGGTTGGTGATCTGGGTCAGGGTGTGGAGGAGGAGAAGAGGGAGTTTGGACATGAGAGAGAGAGGAGAGAGAAAGGAACACAGAGAGTCCTTTATCGGTGGCATCATTTGGGAGTCCTTAACTTGAGAAAATAGTTTTTCCATCTAATATATGTACCAGGAAGAATCAAATTCACAACTGACGTTGTTATAAAAGCTAATTAAGGGGAACTCCGTAACATGTTGTTACGTTTGATCTAAATGTCCAACTGTAAAAAATCAACCATTGCCTGAAGTGCCACATAAGCTACACATAGATGAAAAGAAAAATTAAATGTTGTGCAGGTTATTTTAAAAAATGCTGTGTAGGCTGGGCCTGGTGGCTCACACCTATAATCCCAGCACTTTGGGAGGCCGAGGCGGGCAGATTACAAGGTCAGGAGATTGAGACCATCCTGGCCAACATGTTGAAACCCCGTCTCTACTAAAAATACAAAAAATTAGCCGGGCGATGTGGCGGGCGCCTGTAGTCCCAGCTACTCGGGAGGCTGAGGCAGGAAGATGGTGTGAACCCGTGAGGCGGAGCTTGCAATGAGTCGAGGTCACGCCACTGCACTCCAGCCTGGGTGACAGAGTGAGACTATTCTGTCTAAAAAAAAAAAGAAAAAAGAAAAAATGCTGTGTTAACTTGCATGACTGAGTACAATTAAAGGCATTTGGCGGAAATGACATCAGGCAAATAGAATAAACTTGTAAAGGCAGAGTCTGGCCACAGCTTTGTGAATCTAGGGCCAGTTAATGACCAGCCTCTCAGTGAGCTGTGTGATAGGTGTTTCATCATGCTCCATATCCCTAGGTGGGTGCAGGAGGGTGTGGGGACCACCGCGAGTTGACACTTTTAGAGCCTAAGTCCTCACGGTGGTCACAATCCTGATTTCCACGGGGGGATGGTTGTTGATGAAGGCAGACTCCCCTCCTGCCCAACTGCAGCTGGGATGCCTGGCTTCCTTAGACTCGGTTAATTGCCTAGATTTGTTCACCAAGCATTCCTGGAGGACCTGCCATGCACTTGGCATCCTGATGGGCCTTGAGAACTGGGCAGGAAGGAAAGAGAAGCACAAAGCTTGGCTCCTGGCCCTGAGGTTTGCCTAGTTCCCTGGCCCTCAGCATTCCTCTCCCCCATTACTCAAGCCATTTGATCATCCCCTGAAGACTTAGCTCCCACCCAGGAGCAGAGATTAAAGTGAGCATTCTGGAGCCAGACTGCCCAGGTGCATGTCAAGCCCATGGCAAGTGCCTGGCATACAAGATGCTCAAAAAAAAAAACCAAAAAACAAAAAACAAAAAAACCCCACAACTTTTATTTTGCTAATTTAGAGAAACAACAGGTATACAGCAGAAAGAAGAAGGGCATTAGAGTAGGTGAAGCTGACCTGGATTGAAACCTGGGCCAGGCAACTAGGTGGTGTGTGTATTTGGACACAGTTCTCAGCCTCGGTCTCTCTATCTGTAAAGTGGCATGATGGAACCTCACATGATTGTCATGAAGACTCAGTTGCACTGTATTTTTTTAAGGGCCTAACACCAGGCAGGCTTCAATAATGGTGGCTGCTCTGATGGGCCAGAGGGCAAGCAAGGTTGCTATGAAAGTGCAGCGGTCCAGGGAAGAGGGTCTTGTGGGTTGTATATGTGCCCGAGGTGAGCCACCAGTTTCAAATTCAGCCTCAATTCATGTTAGACCCAGGTGTCATTCAAACCTTTTTACCGTGAAGAACCCACCCAAACTTTGGAGTTTACATTGGCACCATCTTGCTGGCAGATCTTCTGTCCATCTCAATGACTGGGGGCTCCTACTGCTTCTAAGGGGACCCAGGGAGAGACAGAACAGCATCTTAGAACAATCAGCATGCCCTAAGATTTGTGTCTATGATCCATTTTGATTCCATGATCATTTTGGGGGTCCTAAGGCAGTGTGGCCCGTTAGACACATCATGAATGGGTTTCACCATCTGAGTGCTGATGGCATGCTTGGGGCATTGTTGGGTCTTAGGGCGTGGTAAGAGAAAGAAAGCCCTCCTTAGCAAGTAAATCATAGGTGGATATTTTCCATGAGCTCATTCTTCCTGCTCCTCTCCCTCCTGGTGACTCCTCCAGCCAGTTTCCCCAGCGGACAAAAGTGGGGATGCCTTTGGGGAGAGAATAATCCATTTCAATAGAAAAAGCAAGGGGTTCAGAATGCAGTGACTGGAAAGCAAAGCCAGGCCGTGGTGCCACCGTGGGTGTGGGCTTTGGGTGTGAGCTTTTGGGTCACTCATACATGCGTGTATTCCTGGACATGCATTGTGTGCACTGACCTGTTCCTGGGCATGAGCCTGAGTTCGCTCTTGCACCTTTGTCGGGAAACAGAAATGTGTGGGGTTTCGCATTTACTTTCTTTTGTCCCCGTTAATCTCCAGCTGATGCTGAGCTTCTGCAGAGCCAGAAGGGTCTTAGGGCCTACTCTGGAAGAACCTCACTCCCGTTCTCCTTATTCCTTGGAGCTCTTCTGGATTTCTAGCCTGTGTCTCTCTTGTTATAATCGTAGTTTTCATGTTGTCATCCAGTCTTTATCGCTGCTCCTTAGAGCTATCTACTGAGAACTTTCTGTGTGTATCATACTATGGTAGACATGAAGACAGAGTAATGCTGTATCTTAAGAAATGTCACAGTCTTGGGTGGCGACAGAGTTTAATTATGCAGTGCTCAGTGAAAGGTGGATCTGAGTACCTGATGGCAGCATGGAGTCACAAAGGAAGCATTCTAGGCTAGTTGCAGAGGCTGGTGGTCTGAGAAGAGGGTTATGGCCATATGAGATTTGAAAAGTGGATGGGAGAGAGTGTGGCAGGAGAGCCAGAGAATGGATTGAGAGTGGGTTCCCAGTGGAGGGGTGCATATGCAGAGTCCTAAATGTGATCAGGAGTGGGAGAGTAGGGGTAGGAGAGGAAAAGAGTCACCAACAATGAAACTGGAGAGGAAAGTGGCAATTTTAGATGAATTAAATACTTTTCACCAGAGTTCAACTGATTTTCTTCCTAAACTGTAACTGAAGCTAAACCATGAATATTGAAGGTGAATTTTACATTGAGTAAGTTCTTATGTTTTGAATGTAGAAGGAAAAAGTAAATTATGACTGGTTGGATCTGAGAATCATTGGTCTTGCCATGGCATACATCTAATTCATTCAAGGTTGGTGTTTCACATAACAGGACAGACACTAATGGATTTTCTGCTTTGTTGTTTCAGCACTTCAGGGAGCATCTGGACAAACTTTTTGCCAAAGGAATTGGAATGTTGGATATAGCTCTGAATGAGGCCTTCAACATTCTGAGTGATGTAAGTTCCTCTTTGATTTCCCTTTCCCATCCCCTGGAGAATAGATGGGTGTTGTTTTAAAAAATTGTGGGCCAGGCTGGGCGCTGTGGCTCAGGCCTGTAATCCCAACACTTTGGGAGGCTGAGGCGGGCGGATCACGAGGTCAGGAGTCGAGACCATCCTAGCTAACACAGTGAAACCCCGTCTCTTCTAAAAATACAAAAAATTAGCTGGGCGTGGTAGCAGGTGCCTGTAGTCCCAGCTACTCAGGAGGCTGAGGCAGGAGAATGGTGTGAACTCGGGAGGCGGAGCTTGCAGTGAGCCAAGATTGTGCCACTGCATTCCAGCCTGGGCCACAGAGGGAGACACCTTCTCAAAAAAAAAAAAAATATATATATATATATATATATATATATATATATAAAATAAAATGTGGGCCAGCTGTGGCTGACACTGAGCAGATCTGCAGGCATGGGATGGGAGAGTGAGATTGGCTGGCCATTTAAGTCATCTAGGGAACCAGGTGCCAGCCAGTGAGGTCAAACCAGAGCAGAGTGGGGAAGAGAGAGTGCTAGGGTATGAAACCATGGAAGCAGCAGGAGCCAAATTGAGTAGCGTCGTAGAGACACTAATGAGGGCTTTGACTCTGTGTGGAGTGGAAAGCCACTGGGGGGTCTAGGCAAAGAATGACATAATCTTGAACTCAATAGCATTTTTCGGGCTGCTGTATTTAGAAGCAACTATAGAAGGGCAAGGACATTAAGTTATCTGGGTAAAGAAAATGGTGACTTGGACTAGGGAGATAGCAATGAAGATGTTAAGAAGCAGAAAAATAAAAACCACTCAAGGTATTTTAAATAGTAGGCGTTTAATTCAGGCAATTGATGGCCTAAGGGATGGAAAAGCTGAGAAACCAGAGAATGAAGCAATCCACAGATTAGCATCAGCAGGAGGCATCTCCTCTCTAGGGCAGGGGGTACCACAGGCAGGAGGGGTGACATCAGAGCCGAGTCACTGTGGCCATTCAAATAGGAACAGAACTGGGGAGGAGGCTACCCAAGAAGAACTGTGACCATAGAGGGAAGGATCTGACCTGTGGAAGCTGGAACTATGGAGGAGACACAGTTATAGCCAGAAAATGCCTATCCCCTGAGAGTGTACAGAAATTGCTTAGAAATACCTTGATTCCTTCCTTGCTTCCTTTCCCCTTTATGTGATCCTTGTCAAAACTGTTGGGGAGCTTGAGAGCTGTGGTTTGCAGAAAGAAGGCATGGGATAGTCTGAGAACAAACAGGCACTACATGGAGCAACATCACCTTGAGGTGTCAAGCAGCAGCTGGGAGACCAGCAGAGGCTCCCAAGGCCTTGCTGCTGTTGGTCTCCAGGCGGCTCTGTAGGTCAGGCTGGTGTCATTTTGCAGGTGAGCAGGCAGAGGCCCAGGCAGGTGAGTCATTCACTCCACAGTGCATAACTTGTATTGTGGGTTAGTTACACCTGACTCCAAAACTTGAGTTTTTACTGCTCAGCTATACTGGCCTCTCAAGAAAGGCTAGGCCCTAATTTCTAGACTCTGTTTTACCAATAATACCTGTTGCCATGAAGATGACTATTTAGATCTCAGTCCTGAGCCAGTGTCATGACTGCAGGGGAGAAGAGAAAAGTAAGGAGAGAAGGTGCCAAGTCAACTTCCTCAGTACAAATTCAAAGCCCCTGTCACCTCATGAGCTCCAAGGGGCTGTTGGCTACAAGATGTAAACACTTATGTAAGAGTCCGTGTTTTGGACAGTACCTCTCTGTTGACAGCAAAGTAATAGTTTTAGTGACACAGCCGGCCAGGACAGAGGACTAGGCTGTACTTTAAATTCTGGTTTGAAACCTGGGCAGGTGCCTTCTTAGGGCTTGGGTCTCTGCATCTCAGCAGGCTCTTTCCAGGTAGTGATATTGAAAAGACTTGTCACAATTTGACAAATCACTTTCATTTTATCTCAAAAACCTAGTGGTCAGAGCCGGGGGAGACTTCTCTGACCTGTGGAGTCCCTTGTTTGGAAGGCTGCCCTACAGTGAGTTTCTGTTTCCCTGTTCTCTAGCCTAAGTGGTGAAAGAGAAAGGGTTAGGAGATGGTTGTATGGTTAAGTCTGTGGTCCCTGGAGTAAGGCAGGCTGGGCTGAGAAGCCTGACTCAGCCAGAGTTTGCTGTGTGGCAAAAGTGTGATTCAGTCTCACCCTTATTTTCTTCATCCGTATAATGGGGATAGGAATTGCCCTGCACTGGCCATGTAAATTGCAAGGCCCCATGCAAAATGAAAATGCAGGATTTCTTGTTGAAAGTGATTGAGAATTTTAAGGTAATGGCAGCAAAACGTTGAACCACGTGTGGAGCTTTCTCAGTGTGATCTTGTGCAGCTGTGCATGTCACACACCCATGAGGCGGGCCTGGTGGTCCCTTTCTCCTGGGGTTGAGAATCAGCCTGATGAGGCAGGACCTGGATCCCGTTCAGCAGTGCTGAGCTGGGTGAGAAGTGCCCGCTGTGACCACTGAGACCCCAGGTCTCTAGACACAACTCCCACTACAAATGCTTTGGTTCTCCTTGCCCAAGTCCTCAGGAGTGTCTGCTGCCCTTCATCTTCTTCTGTTTTCTGTTCCTTGCCCTGGTACCCTTTCTCTGTCTATCCCTTCCATCTATCACTCTTGTTCTCAGACCCCTCTAAGACACTATTTCCCATAACATGCCCAGTTTAATGCTGCCCTGCCAAGGTACTCCCACATGGGGGTTGTGGTCAAGGTGGGGAGATGCCATCCTTCTCTTGCAGATTCACAAGATACTTGTGCATATCAAAGGCCTTGAGAAGTCCTGCAGTGAACAAACCTTTAAAAATGTGTTTACCCACACTTACTAACCCAGGAACACTTTGTATCATATCATCATCTCCATATTGGCATCTTCTAGAAGTTACAGCTCACCAGCCATATTTTGGGGCATAATATCATTATATACGCCAAGAAGGTGTATTCACACTTTCACAGGGACTACTAAGACCGAGAGAAATCACCAACACCTAGTGGACTTTTTTTACCCTGAATCTTTGTGAAGGAAGCATTTTTGAACAGGAAAACCCTCCATACCCTTGTAAAAACACCTCTGGAGTCTGGTCAGTCAGATAACCAGATAAGCTGAATGTAGATCTTGGAAAGCAAAAAGCAGAATAAATGTTTTTTAAAAAACACAATAGGCCAGGCGCGATGGCTCACACCTGTAATCCCAGCACTTTGGGAGGTCGAGGTGGGTGGATCACCAGAGGTCAGGGGTTCGAGACCAGCCTGGCCAACATGGTGAAATCCCGTCTCTACTAAAAATACAAAAAAATGAGTCAGGCGTGGTGGCAGGCGCCTGTAATCCCAGCTATTCGGGAGACTGAGGCAGGAGAATCGCTTGAACCTGGGAGGCAGAGGTTGCAGTGAGCCGGGATCATGCCACTGCATTCCAGCCTGGGTGACAGAGTGAGACTCCATCAAAAAAAAAAAAAAGAACACAATGATAAATGTTACAAAATGTCACTGCTTGAGATTGGTTGGTGGTTAGCACTATATTTGTTTGAGTGCACATTTATCTCATAGGGCAAAATATTTCATATCATCTCTTGCCAGTAGGCTTTTAAATAGCTAAACTCTTTGACAAACACAGAGGTGGTTAATCTCCCATGAAAATGAAGCTTTATCTATTAATATTTTCTACTTCATCAATATGACCTTTAAGTGATATTATTATCTTCCCGTGTATTATGCCTGCCTTTGCAAGTCAATGTGAAATAAAAAGTTACTTCTCTAACACACATGCACACGCACACACACGCGCACGTGCTTAAAATTGTGATTGTGGCTGGAGCTTAGAATGGTTCAGAGGTTACTATAATTAAATGGAGTTAATTCTGTCTTACAGTTACCTGCATTTCAGTTTTGGTATTTGCTTAGATGACTTAAAGGCTTGCAGTTGTTGATACAAATGACTTTGAAAGGAGCATTCAAATAAACTTCTAAGCCCCTTCGAGCTATTGATCTCTGCTGCATTCATTAGATTCTGTCAGAACACAGAGCCAGTTTGCTACAGTAGTTAGCATCTACCTTGTCATGTGACAACTGCAATTATCGTTTTTGGGGATGAATGTGATCTTTGCAGTGATTACCTTTTAAAATTTTTTCTTAGCCAATTAAATAAAATTCGGTGACATTTCAAAGACTGTTAATCACAACCAAATGCTCTAAATGTCAGGATGCATTGAAAATTTCACTGCTAACTGATGAATCACTGAGCTAATTGTAGTTCATCATCAGGCCCTTGTCATTGTTATTATTATGGAAAACACTTTCATCACTCTCGCTATTCAATAAAAAAAAAGTTTTAGACAAATATGAAGAGAAAAGATATTACTCATCAAAGCATTTGAATTTAATTGCATTCTTCAAAATTCACCAACTACAGATTGCAGCAGAGAATACCAGGGACTCAACCAGAGAGGAAAGTAATGTTTTTAAATAAATAGCTCCTGGCAGCTCTTTATTCGAGTCCACATTATTCAGATAGCTTCTTTTCTCCTCTCTTTCTTTCCATGTGTTTGGGAAAATTTTTCCAGGATATTTTCAAATGAGTTCATGAACAATGATGGCCCTAGAGCATTCTGGGGTTTTTTTCCCCCTCTGAAGCTTCTGTGACCTGAAGCATAGATTACTTTTATGCCTTGGCTTGTTGCTGGATTTATTTAATGGTGCGAAGGCTGTGTTTAATGCAGTCTCCCCAGAACATCTCCAGAACAACCTGTTGATGAGACCAGGCTACAAGGCTGTTTTTTCTTCTGCAGTAAGGACAGAGTCTTAGCAGCTTCCCAGAGGTGTGGAAGGACAGAGTCCGGATATTTATTGACACTGAAGTTTGGTTGAAGATGGACCTTTTAATGGGAGAGGAGGGAGGGGGCTTGGCTAGGATTAGGTAAGAATCCTAATCTTTCTGTTGAGGGTTGGCGAACATAGCAAGGGAGAGATTTTGAGGTCAGGGTTTCAGTCTTAGGGTGTCAATTGTCCTTTGATGCTTTCTATGGAAGAATTGATGGGTCTTTCAAGAAGTTCCTGGAATAAGCAATGAGGTTATTTGCAAGTTTGACCTTCCTGGGCAAGCATTTTCTGAAATAGTAAGTTACGTTGATAAAGACAGTAGAATAGTGGTCGCATGGAAAGCTTTGTGGTGTGATAACTGGAGTTTCCAGGTGTTTCTGCCTACTAACACGACAGTGTCATGGGCTGTGTCTGCTCATTAACTCAATTGCACATGTGCAGTCAGAGTTGTAGGGGTGGCTCCCAGGGCCAGGACTAACATGAGGAAAATGTCTGGGGCACCACATGTAAGGAGCACGCACCCTCAGGCTCACGGCCCTGCTGACTCCCCTGTGACCCTGAAACCCTAAAAGGGATAGAGGAAGTAGAGGCAGGAGGAGGAGATGAACACTTTTGGAACCCCACCACCTATCCATTTGCTCACTGATGTTCCTGTATTACCGAAAGGCCATATTGTGTGCTAAATTGGAGAGTAGATTCTAGAGCTTGATGGTCTGGATTCAGATCCCAGCTATGTCAGATAGCAGCTGTGTCAGCTGGGGTAAGTTAGCTCATCTCTCTGTGCCCTAGTTTCCTACCTGTAAAATAAAGATAACGATAGTGTTGCAAGACTTTTCCTTAGCTCCGCTAAAGACAGGATCCTTGTCACATGACCCTGAAAATTTAGGCTTGCAGAAGTTTGAAGAGTAAGAAAATTGGGATTTATTGGACAAAAAGGGAAAAAAGGGAAACGGGTACTAGTCCTGCTAGTACATGCTTCTTCCCACCTCGCAGATTGAATTCCAGGTTCCTCACAGGAAGAGGAGGGACCAGGCTCCACCCCGCTGCAAATGACTCACACTTCTGTGGCTCCATCCCAGTGCGCATTCTTCCCAGTGTGCAGGCTGGTTGGAGTTTTACCAAGGAGCCCCTCCCACCTGGCTGTCTCAATAGTACCTACCTCAGGGGCTAGTAAGGATTAAGTAAGTTTGTGTTAACACAAGTAGCCTGGCATATAACAAACATTGAACGTTTAACCTGTGGCGTACCAACCACCTAGGGAGGTTGTTATTATCTTGTCTGTGGAAGAATGAAAGCTCAGGAAGGAAGCTTATCCCAGGCACACAGCTGTGTTGCTGAGATGACACCGAGTGCTTTCCTCTATGCCCTGTTACCCCATGCATGATTTGAGTTGGCTTTGCTGTGTCTCAGTATGGCCATAAGGAAATTCCACTCATCCATTTATCTATTTATTCATCTATCCAGTTATGTATGGTCTTCTCTCAAGTTACTGCAACTTCAGACTCCACATCAGCTGTCTAAGTGCATGAAGACTAGGCATTAATATCTTTAATTTGAGGCCGGGCACGGTGGCTCACGCCTGTAATCCCAGCACTTTGGGAGGCCGAGGCGGGCAGATCATGAGGTCAAGAGATTGAGACCATTCTGGCCAACATGTGGAACTCCGTCTTTACTGAAAGTACAAAAATTAGCTGGGCGTGGTGGCTCTCGCCTGTAGTCCCAGCTACTCGTGAGGCTGAGGCAGGAGAATTGCTTGAACCCAGGAGGCAGAGGTTGCAGTGAGCCGAGATGGTGCCACTGTACTCTAGCCTGGCGACAGAGCGAGACTCCGTCTCAAAAAAAAATAAAAAAATAAAAATAAAAAAAAATATCTATCTATCTATCTAGATAGATAGATAGATAGATAGATAGATAGATAGATAGATTTAATTTGAATGCTTTATCAGCTCTCATTCACCAGTGGCCAGCCTGCAAAGCCAAGAGTAGCCACCATCCCTCCCCAGTGTCATGGTTTAGTAGATTGAACTTGCCAGGCACACTCCCACTCAGTGCCTTTGCACTTAATGTTTGCCCTTCCTGGAATATCTTTCCCTCAGATACTCACATCCTTCAGGTATAATTCAAATGTCACCTTCTCAGTGGTCTTCCCTGACTACGGTTTCTAGAGTTGCCCCATTCCATTTCCTATCCTTCTTTGCTTTCTTCTTTCCCCACCCTTAACATCACCATTATCAAACATACAACGTAGTTTATTTATTTACCTTGTATTTGTGTGTCTTCCCAAAGAGAATACGAAGCTACATGAGAGAACGGATTTTTGTATGTTTCATTCCTAGTGCTGTGTGGGCACTTAGCAAATAATTTTAGAACAAATGAATACACTTTGCAGATTTTAATAGAGAAGGTTTTTACTTACTGAAGGTTGAAGATTTTTTGTGTGTTTCCCATCTCTCAGCATTGACATGTAATTGTGGGGTTTTTAAAGGACTTGGTGTTACTTTCAATTTGCATCATTAATAGCATTCATTAAGGGAATTTTTCACCCTGATTCCAGGGAAGGACATTCTGCTCTGGCAACCATATTCAGTCACTCTAGCTGCTTACCGCCCACAAAGACTGAGAGCTTCTAAAATCTTATATAAAGCTGAAAGTTGAAGAAGTCCAGGGCTTTACATACCAGTGAGCATAATCTTAGAACTTCAGCATGCCATGCATACCAACATATAAACTAATACGTAAGTTTACATGCCAACAATATAAATTTGAAATGAACCCCTATTAAGAAAATACTTGGGCTTCTCAAGTGAATTGTCATGTTACTGACTTTATATGCCTAAAACCTCCTAGATTTTATTATATGCTGCATTCTGTACTCATCAGATCCACTCAAACTAGCCTCTTTTAAATTTTTGAAAGAGATACTGTCTCTTAGGTAGCCCGTTGCTTGTATAATGTGTCCCTAAAACATTTCTGTGCCAACTCCTTTGGGCTTATTTCCTAAAACACAGCCCATGCCTGAAGGTAAGAGAGGTTGTGCAATCCTAGACTCTTCTTTCCCACCTCGTGTATTTTTTGAAATCCCCCTGTGATTTGTATTTAGATCTATTGGGGGGGAAAAAATAGCCAAGCTCGATAAAGTATTAAAGATGTGTATTCTGCGCCAAATATGAATGACCATGTCCTGGGGTACAGCCTCAAGGGTTCCTGAGAACATATGCCTAAGTTGTCATCATGTTACAGCTTGGTTTTATACATTTAAGGGAGACAGAAGTTACAGGCAAAGACATAATACATGTAAAGTATACATTGGTTCAGCCTGGAAAGGCAAGACATTTCAAAGGGGTAGGGGGCACTTACAGGTCATAGGTGGATTCAGAGATTTCTGACTGGCAGTTGGTTGAAAGAATTAAGCTTTGCATAAAGAGTTGAAGTCAGCAGGAAGAAATCCTTGAGTTAAGAGGGGTGTGGAAGCCAGCGTTTTGTTATGTAGATGAAGCCTCTAAGTGAGAATAGATGGCAAATATCTCTTTTCAGACCTTAAAAGGTGTTAAACTCTTAGTTAAATCTCTCCTGGATTAGGAAAAGACCTAGAAAGAGAAGGAGATTCTCTAGAGAATGCAAATATCCCCCCCAGGAGAAGACTTTATAGGGCCATTTCCAAATAAGTTAAATAAATATATTTTGGAGTAAAATACCTTGATTTCCTTCAGGGCCTGCTATCTGCCTTTTAATGCTATGCCAGAGTCAGATTGCTACAAAGGGTCTGTTTTGTCAGTCTTATGATTGTGATTTTAACATTAGTGCTGATCAGTTCTCCCAAAACTCCAAAGAGAGGGGGTATAGCCAGGCATGTCTGACCCATCCCCCACTTCCTGGCATGGACTGAAGTGCTTATTCAGATTTCTTTGGAATTCCCTTGGCCAACAGTAAGGTCTGTTCAGTTGGTTGGAGGGCTTAGAATTTTATTTTTGGCTTGAAGATCCAATTTGTCAGAGCAAATACGGTGATCTGTGTGGAAAGACTTTTTGTATAGGTTGTTTTGGTGGTGGACAGTGTGCTCTTATTTTAAAAGGCTTCTTTAGCCCAAGGCCTCATGTCTCTGATTTTTCACTGATACACAGAATTATCTGATATGTATACCATTTTGAACTTATTTCTTTTCCTAGTTCAACCACACGGGACAAGGAAGTATCTGCAGTCAGGCCATCATGCTCATAACTGATGGGGCGGTGGACACCTACGATACAATCTTTGCAAAATACAATTGGCCAGATCGAAAGGTAAGTTGATGCTGATCCTGTCTGTGCAGTGGACTCCATTGAGAATCTTTACTGTAATCTCCAGCTTGTCCATGAATATTTGCCCCATGTAGACTTAATCTCATAATGATCTATGTGTCTTAATTTAATTTAATTTAATAATTGTCTTAATTTAATACTTAATACTTAATTTAGGAGAGCTAAATAATTAAACATGAGGCCAAAGTACATAAGAAAGCAGCAGTCTTTTATTGCAAATATGCACACACACTCGGGCGAGGTTCTCCGGTCCTCAGGTGTGGGGCCAGGGAAGTCGCGCTGGTGCTCTCGGGTGAGGTTCTCCGGTCCACAAGTAGGAGGGGCCGAAGAAGTCACACTGGCTCCTGCCGGCAGAGGACTTTTATGCATTGGTACTGGAAGGGGGAGGGCAGTGGGCGGGATAAGGGCGTGATAGGGGCGTCTCCATAGGCGTGGCCGGGTAAGTTTCGATCTCTTCGGATTGATGTCACCTGGCGCATGCTCGGTTGATCTGCATCTTCCCGGGCGTGGGCTGCATTTTCCCACGCGCGGGAAAGTTGGTGAGGAAGAACCTGGAAGCAACATGGATTGTGCCTTCTTGTTCACCTTCCTCCATCTTGTCCTTTCTCCCTCATCCAAACACTATGGTTTCTCAGCCTTGTGTTTTTTGGTTGACCAAAACTGAATACTGGCTTTTCTTGTCTTCAAAAATGAAACTTTTGGAGGAGAGAAGAAACTTATAAAGACATATGGGACTTATTCCATGAAAAGATGCATTGTGAAGTGTGCTTCATCCATATTGGGCTGTGCTTTTTTTTATTTTTATTTTCCCTCAAGGCAGAGCTGCATGTTGAGCCCCACATGCAGAATTGAATGGTGAAATCGGCCATGGTAGCCCTACAGGCCTCTCCTTTACATAATGTGTTTGTATAGTTCTTCCCACGGCCCCCATTACCACCCAGAAACTTCTCTCTATCCCCCACTGCTGTTCCCCACCATTGTCAGAACTTGTCTGGAGAGTTCCACGACATTCTTACACATATGCATTCTCTTCTTTATGAACTTCCATGTGAGGGTGCAGGTAATAAACTCACATAAAAACCCAATACAATTCAGCATTGTGTTAAAGTGAGATGATGAGCAATGTCTGAGCAGTCATCTTTCTCCATTATTTTGAATGTTAGCTATTCAGTAGAGAATTGTACCATGCTGTAATTGACAATCTTCAAGACTGTAAAATCGGGAAATGAATTCAGGAGAGAGAAAAATGATCTCAAGGCTGGAATGTGATTCCTGTAAAACAGTAGTTCTCAAACTTGAGTGAGCTTCAGGATCACCCAGAGGACTTGTTCCTCTACAACTGCTGATGCAGTAGATCTGAGTGAGGCTGAGAGTTTGCATTTCTAACTAGTTCCTGAGTGCTGCAGAGGCTACTGGTGGGGAACCACACTTGTGGAACTACTGCCACAAGAAATAGCCCAAAGAGTAGGGTTTGGATACTCAGCAGGCTTTGCCATATTGCTGCCCTCTATTGACTTTTACAAGGACCCATTTCCTCAGCTGAATTCAGTGCACAGGTGTGTGTTTCTTGGTTCATATTCTGTCTTAAAAACTGTCAATTACCAATCAATATTAAAAGTCAAGATATTTGTATTAGTCCATTTTCACACTGCTATAAAGAACTGCCTGAGGGTGGGTAATTTATAAAGAAAAGAGGTTTAATTGACTCACAGTTGTGCATGGCTGGAGAGGCCTCAGGAAACTTACAATCATGGCAGAAGGGGAAGCAGGCACATCTTACATGGTGGCAGGTGAGAGAGTGAGTGAAGGGGGAAGAGCCTCTTATAAAACCATCGAATCTCATGAGAATTCACTCACTATCATGAGAACTACTCCCATGATCTCATCACCTCCCACCAGGTAACTCACTCAACATCTGGGGATTACAATTCAAGATGAGATTTGGGTGGGGACACAGAGCCAAACCATGTCATTATTCTATAACATTTTAAAGTTGTAGTTTCTCTCATAAGGGGTTACACCTGCCACTTTGGGGCCAACATTCCTATGTGACAGGGCTACTGATGGAGCTGAGCAGCAGCTGTCCCC